>NC_134835.1:47839769-48040547 GCF_004210375.1 Tachypleus tridentatus
CAATTGATTTAACAAGGACTTGCAATGTTCTTGTTGGCACAGCATAGACTTTGAAGAAATTCATAATAAATTAGTTGTATAAAAGTAACTTTTTTATTATTTTCTTTTATCCAAATACTTTAACATATGTAGCTTCTGTTATTTTGAAAACTTGGACATATTTATCTATTTCATTTGATAAGTGATAAAAAAGAAACTGTTTTTAAATAAAAAAAAGTTTTCCTTCTTCAACCTGTCTTCACAAATGCAAGCACTTGTAACTTCTGTCTAATGTGGGCTAATGTTTTTGATCTTTAGCTTGAGATCAAACTTAAGACCATCGTATGTTAAACTGTTTATAAAATTAAATAACTGGTGCTACCATTATGCTTTTTATCCAGTACATGTACGCACTTTTACCTTTGGTGTCCATTTACTAGCGAAAATTATCTCCAAGATAGTGATAATTATAATTATAAATGCTTCAGTTTTTTTGGTTTTTTTTAGCCTTTATAGTAGAACTGATTATTACTCTTCCATGAACATCACTATCAGCAAAATATTGATCCACTAATCAAACTACTGTAATAGTATTTAAAATACCACCATTTAGTTTCACTCTGCTTCTTATCTTGATTGTTTTAGTTAATTGTAAAAGTTAAAGTATTAGAAATGGTAGTAAGTTTTTTTGTATTGATATACATTTATATATTGTAGACTATGTACCAATACATCAAGGAAACAATACCTAAATTTTCCCTACTTTCAACCCTCCAGTGTAACCAGGGAATTTTCTGTAATACGTGTTGAAATTGGGAGAGGGAAGTTATTAAGTGAATATCTTTTATGAAAGTTGTTTCTTATTTTGTGTTGTGTTTGGTCATAAATATTTTGGGGTTATTATTTTATAAATAATTAAAAAAATTAAAATGTTTCACTGTGTCTTGTTGTGTGAACCACCCTGATACCTCTGGTTACCCACTGTTGTTCACCCATATTTTGGGAACCAGTGTCTTGTATGGCATTAATTATGGCTGGTTTTTAATGAACATTACAAAGTTATGTATCACCAAGGCTTTTAATCAAATTTCATTAGTTTGACACATTTTCTTGCCATCAGTTTATACTGAATGTAAATTCTTTTTACATTATTTGTGTACACAGTAGATTTATGTCAAACTTAACATGTACTGTAGCAACTGGCAGTGTGTTGTTTTAATGAAGTATTTTGATGTGGGTTTATGAAATACATTATCATCTCAAGTGTTTGCTGGGCTTTTACTTAAATTTTGATTATTTTATCAACCTGACATTTAGATAAAAGTGGTGGTGCCAGTATCTTTTTTTTATCAACTGTACTGACACAAGTTAAATAACGTACAGCATCTATCTTGATGTTATGACAGTTAATGTAGAGGTCTTTTGAAGCTTCCACATATGAATAACAAATTCTAATTAAGAATGAGAGAAAAAACAACAGAAACAAAGTAATTTATTTGTAAAGCTTTTGTCATATGAATATGTATCACTTGTTTTAAAAGAATAAGAATAGTAAAACTGTGAAGTAATTTATATGGCAAACTTGGGTAAATAATGGTAAATTTCCATTTAATATTAATGTAAGAATTGTTTAATTGGCTGCTTCACTGTTCCAAATGCACCTTATTCAGCATATACCAGTCCACTTAATGATAGGTTAGATACAGACCTGCTTAATATATTGCACTACAGTGGTACAAGGTTTGCTAAGGTATATACATGTATTGCACTGTTATCCAGATGTGCAGAAATTATGCCCCCTCTCTAACTCGTATGCACGCACGCACGCACTCATAACACTAAGAAAGGATGGCGTAAATATATGATCTATTCTTAGAATTTCATATATTGATAGCCTTTTATCAGTCATGAGGAACTGTTTTTTGTTTGTAGTTTGTAAATTAACTGTTTTGTTTCTGTAATATATGGTCCTTTTTTAAATATTTTGTACCATGATGTGAAATAAGTGTTATCTTTCTGAATTTAGACATACTCTGGTCTTTTCTGTGTTGTGGTCAATCCATACAAGAAGCTACCAATCTACACAGAGAAAGTAATAGAGTTGTATAAAGGCAAGAAAAGACATGAAGTTCCTCCTCACATTTATGCTGTAACAGATGGAGCTTATAGAAGCATGCTACAAGGTATGATTTTATGATTTGGAATTTAGTTTATTAGAGTGTATTCCAGTTGTTCTTCAGCTTGCATAAAACTAAGAACCTTGTAATTTAGATGAATCTGTAAAAGGTATCTGCACAAGGAATTTATTTCATAAAAAATCATTTATCAGATTAAAATAATGAAGGTATCAAAATAAAAAAACACATTCCACAAATTGTGTTTCTTACCTGTCACAAGTAGACTGATGGTATAAGTTCTTATAGGATAATCGTAATGTACTCATCTCTGTTGGAAAACCTGAGAAAGATGTGGAAATTGTTAAATGTTTAATATGTGATAGATAATGAAAAACTATAATTTTGTATAAGTAATGTTACTTTCTTGTATATAAATATAAAATAGGGTAGACATATGTTCTTGAAATTTTGCAAAGTCATGCAAAAGGGGTTCTAGAAATTTCTGTACCACAAGTAATGGAAAATTCCTGTTTTAAGTCAATTCTGGAAAATTTCTGAAACATCTATTGGTAAATTTTCCACATGAAATAATTTAGCTTCATTAAAAATATTAAAGAATGTTTTTTTTTTCAAAATTGAATACAATTATTTAATTTTGGTTCTTGTGAATTTTATATGTTGCACAACTTAATTGTTGTAATTTACAATGGTGAATATGTTTTATGAAGGAAAAAGTGTTTAATATGGTGTGGCAGGATTAGTGAGCCTGAAAATCTGAGTATGGGTCCTGAAACTCCTAGAATTTTCTATTATGGAGTAATATGAATCTTGATAAAACTGGAAGATATATTTAAACACACATAATATGATTAATGACAGTTGATTTACAGCAGCAAAACTATAGGGTAAAGCACATGCAGATACTTAAGTATCAATTAGGCCAAGCAAATTGGATTAGTAGTTTATAGCTCAAGTCTTTCAAAAAATTATACAGGTGAACAGTTATTATTGATTAATAATTACAAACTTTTCAGTAAAAATTTGGAAAATTTTATAAAATTCTCTTAATTAAGGAGCATTTCGTGTCATGTAATATTAGCTCAAGCAGTTTGGGTGCATGCAGGTGATAATCAGAAACAATTAGTCTAATTTTCTTGGTGTTACTATAAAGAAAGTTAACACCGTTTTAGAGAGATAAAACTACCACCATATATTTTAAAGAATCTAGTTTATTTTGTAAAGTGTAGGTCTTTTCTGAATAATAGGGTTGCAATCCTAAAGCTAATGTTGGTTATTATGGAATGTTACTTTTGTAGTTACTGTGGTTTGTTGGTATTGACAAAAAGTCGTATTTAAATCTAATCAAAAACACCTTAGGTGTGGAGTAAAATGTGGCCAAAAAGAAAAGAATTGAGCTGTGACATAAAGGAATGAAATCAAAATTGATGATGAAAGTGATAGCTGCACTTGAAGTATTAAAAGAAATATGACAGCAAATAGTAATTTGTGATGTTAAAAAAACACTTAAATTAGACGTCTTGATAGCCTGCTGAAGAAGAAAGGTCTGCCTTTCAAAAGTGCTCAGGTTATAGGGTTTTTATTCATTATAGCACAAATTCATTCATTATTTATCTAAGATGATTATGTTGTTTTACCCATGGTTACGTGCGAAGTTCAAAAACAAGTTTGTTTGCAGTTAAGCTCAAAGCTACACAGTGGACTGACTATCTGTGCTCTTTCTACCATGGGTATTAAAACTCAAATTCAAGTATTGCAACTCCTCAGAAATACTGTTGTATCACTGCGTGAAGAGATATATATTCAAATTTTAGTAAGCACTGAAAATGAAGTGCGTAACGTTTATTATAATCTTTTTACAACAATAGCAGTGATGATTTAGAAAGTGTTAAGATATTGTAACATTAAAATTTCTTTCACAAGTCCCCCTTGGTGTGTATTCCTGTATGTGGTGAGGGGATCTTCCAGGGAAGGTTCTGTTCTTTCAGTTTACCTCCTCTGGGACCTAAACATCCACCCATGTGTTTCCTGTGTGTGGCAACTCATGAAGTGGAGGAGAGGATCCTGGTAGTTGATGAGTCCAACCCTAACACACCACTTTGACCTTGAATTCTTTGGGTCAATTTGCTGGTCCACTCGGAGTAGGGTCAACCAAGTACAAGTGTTGGATGTCTTCAACATGTGTTGTGGACATTGTATCTGATGCTGGTGTTTGGGTATAGTGTTCACGAAACCCTGGCATTGCTGCAGTCTCCTTGTTTGACATTGTACTGCATCCCCTCATAGGGTTCCATGGTGGGTGGGGTCAGTGGGCACTGAAATTTTAGTTTTTTTATTATGGATACTCCAGTTAAAAATCTTAATAAAATAGTGAAAAAACAGCTTATAGGTAAACGACCACGTTTTGAAGATTCTGAGCAGCAATCCTCACCATCCGTACCACCTGTTGTACCTCATTTTCTTATACTACATTCTCTTTCAAACAAACCTTTAGGGCAAATGTCTCCCTTTTTCATTCGAAAGGGACTATAGGGACGTGCTGGCTCTCCAAAGTCAGTAAAGAAGCTTCGATCTGGGAAAATATTGGTGGAAACATTCACGTCTCAACACAGTGAACTCCTCTTGCACTCAAAGACGATTGGGGATTCACCTATTGAGGTTACACCTTATGCTACTTTGAATTCATCAGGAGGAGGTATTGTCGAGAGGGATTTGGAGAACATCCCAGAGTTGGAATTTCTCGCTGGTTTCTTCACCCAAGGAGTTTCTGGAATGTATCTCCACTTCCAAAGATGGAAATATGGTACCGACCAATGCCCTCATTTTCACATTAACGTCACCACATCCCCCTGCCACCATCAAGGCAGTTTATCTTAATTGCAGAGTATGGCCATACATTCCAAACCCTCTCCAACGTTTTCAGTATCAATGGTTTGGTTACTTGAAGACGTCATGTCGTGTGTTCGTTGCAGTGGCAAGGACCATGATGCCTACGAGTGCAAATTGGATTCTCATTGCATCAATTGCAATGGCTCTCACCCATCCAACTTTCGTTCTTGCCCTAAATGGTTGGGTTGGAAGAAAAAAGAGGTACAGCATTTGAAAACGATTCATAACATTACTTATCGTGAGGCTCGAAAATTGCTGCCCGCCATCTCATCTCGGATGTATGCTGCTGCACTTCATTCCACAACGACAGTGGGAGTGCAGACATATCTCTCTGTGCCTCCAAAAGAATCGTTCTCCGAGCAAATGAAAAGTCTTTTGATCTCCATGGTTAAAAAAGTTGATGAATCAGCTTCAATACCTATCTCTGTTCCTTACATACATTCCACCAAACCCCAAGATCTACGCCCTTTGGTTCCAGGTACAGGCATTTCCTCGAATACATATTCTTCTCCTATCTCAAGATGCAAAACGATCATTCCTTTATGTCCTCAGTCTCTGGAATCTCCTTCCAACAGCAAAGACCTGCCCAATCCACCCATGGAGGTTGATAGACGTCCCTCAAATAAGGACAGTAAAGAAAAAAGACATGGTCGTAACAGAAGGGTTCTCCACCCAATTTGTCTACACGTAAATAAAAATGGCCACACTGATACAATGGAACTGTCGAGGTTTACGTTCTAATCTGGATGACATCAAAACACTTGATTGCTTCCTACCATCCTGTTTGTCTTTCCTTACAGGAAACATTTCTGAAACCTGCCGATACAGTTTTCTTTATACAGAAAGGACAGGTTGTGTGATGGACGAGTGCATTGACGGATGGCACTGTTGGTTGTTCAGCATGTGCCCACCCTGTCTTTGCTACTCGACACACTCCTTGGAGGACGTAGCCATCCGTGTTTCCTTGGGTCATACCATCACTGTTTGTTCTCTCTACCTGTCGCCTGGAGAGACATATGGTCAATCAGACCTTAATGCTCTCATTGAACAGTTTCCATCTACCTTTTTCATCCTGGGGGACTTTAATGGACATCATCCCCTCAGTGCTGATGTTGATAGAATGGGTCACTCCATAGAGCATATGCTTTCTGACCACAACCTTTCTCTTTTCAGTAGCAGTTCTTCTACTTATTTTCATGCACCTAGTCAGTTCTTCACTGCTATTGATCTCTCAATTTGCTCTCTTTCATTATTTTCCCATTTTTTTTATGGAAGGTTGACAATAATAATCCATGAGGCAGTGATCATTTTCCTATAATCTTGAGAGAGACTGGCCGTTGTTGATGCTGCCCAACCCGCATACCCCGGTGGAAATTGGATCAGGCAAACTGGCCCTCTTTCACTGCTCTTGCAGAACTTGATCCTGCCATTGTCTGTAAGCCATCAATAGATGACTGTGTGGCAGCAGTAACTGACTGTATTATACAAGTAGCTGCTCAGTGTATTCCTAAAACCTCAGCACGTCTTCAAGATATCCTCGTCCGTGGTGGAATCCTGCCTGCTACATGGCACGGAAGGCTCAAAAACGAGCCTGAGATACTTTTCATAGGTATCCCGCACTGCATCTCTTTCCAGCAGGTCTGTGCACATGCTGGGTGGGTAAGACGCCAAAGCCAGAAGGAATCTTGGATTAAGTTTACAACCAGTATATCTTCTACCACCAGTTCCAAAATAATATGGGACAAGATTCGAAAGGTCAGTGGGCAATATAATTCTCTCCCCTTTCGATCTTGCTCTCTGATGGCCAGGACGTAGCTGATACCTGGAGTATCACTGATACTCGAGGTGAAAGCTTTTGCCGGGTATCTAGAATATCTGCTTCTTCTTCCACATTCTTAGCCATCAAGACTCGGGCAAAGCAATCACTTTTTTTCCTTTTGAACTGATTATCTCTATGATTATAATCGTCCCTTTACACTGGGGAAACTCAAACTGGCAGTAAATCTGTTGAACCTGACTATGACATGCTGCGCCATCTATCTCCTGCTTATCTTGCTATTCTTCTGATTGTTTTTAACCGGATCTGGAAGGAGAATGTTCTTCCCGATGCCTGGTGCCAGACTATTGTCATAACTTTCTCCAAGCATTGGAAAGATACCAAGAATCCTTCAAACTACCGTTCAATTGTTTTGACGAGCTGTCTCTGTAAGACCTTAGAGAGGATGGTTAATACTCGTCTTGTGTGGTTCCTCGAATCAAACAACCTTCTCTTGCCCACCCAGTGTGGGTTCCGACAACAGCGCTCCACCATGGACCACCTGATTCGACTTGAAACGTCAATCAGAGAAGTCTTTCTCAAATGACAACATCTTGTATCAATATTTTTGACATTGAGAAGGCCTATGATGCAACATGGAGGTATGGCATCTTACGAGATCTCCATATATGTGGGTTACGTGGCCATTTGCCCATTTTATTAAAATTTTTTAATGGACAGGATATTCCGAGTTCGTGTGGGTTCGACACTTTCCCTTTCTTTTCTACAGGAAACTAGTCCCTCAGGGCTGTGTTCTGAGTGTCACACTTTTCAGTATAAAAATCAATGCCATCACTGAACAACTACCTCTCACTGTTGCAAACGGCCTTTATGTCGACGATTTTCACATCTCGTGTCAGTCGTTGAACACGAGGTATATTGAACAGCAGCTACAGACCGCCCTCAATCATTTACTGAAGTGGACCACAGCAAACAGCTTTAACGTCTCTCTCTAAAATCGTGTGCATGCATTTTGCCGCCAATGGGGTATTCACCCTGATAATGAACTCTGTATCGGTGAAGTTGTGCTGCCTGTGGTCCCTGAGACAAAGTTCTTGGGGCTTATCTTTGACCGTAAGCTGACCTTTATACCACACATAAAGTAGCTACGGGTCAAGTGTACAAGAGCACTGAACATCCTCTGTGTCCTCTCTTTTACCACTTGGGGAGCAGATCGACGTTCTGTGCTGAAGATATATCGTGCTCTTATTCGATCAAAACTCTACTATGGATCACTGGGTTATGGCTCTGCCAGACCTTTGGCCTCAAAGATGCTAGACTACATTCATCATCAAGGACTTCGGCTCTGCACTGGGGCTTTCCGTACTTCCCCAGTTTAGAGCTTATACATAGTCTCATGAACCTTCTTTGCACCTCCACTATTTGCAACTGTCTTTACTATATGCTTCAAAACTTCATTCCTTACCAAAGCATCCCACCTGGGGTTGTTTTCCTTCCTCGGTTGGCCATGCCTTTTCAGAACAGAAGGTCTGCCATTGCTTTTTTGTACCTTCGTATCCAGGCACAGTTGGATGAATTAGGTCTGTCTTTGAATAACATTGCTGTATCCACTGGTCAGCCCATCCCACCATGGCTTCTTACAGTCCCCAATTGTGACCTATCTTTAAGTCATCTGAGAAAAGCAGATACTCCTGATTGAAATACTGTCTGCTATTTGCTGAACATCTTTCGAACCATCCTTCCATTCCTCTTTATAAAGATGGTTCGAAATCAGGTGACTGTGTGGGCTCTGTCATGGTTTGTTGTGGTTCGGTGGTTGAGTACAGAATCCCCTCTACAGCTTCTGTGTTCACTGCTGAACTGTATGCCATTTCTCTTGCCCTGGATCACATAGAAGCTAAGCAGTACTCAAACTGCACTATTTATACTGACTCGCTTAGTTTTCTACTGGCCCTGGAATCTCTTCACGTTGGTTCACAACCTGTTCTCACCGAGATTCAAAATCGACTGGCCTATTTCTCTTTAACATCTACTTCTATCAAGTTTTTCTGGATACCGGTCCACGTTGGTATTCGCGAGAACAAGCTCGCCGACACTGCAGCTAAGTCTATCTTCTCTGGCACTGTCACCGCTGTGCCTGTCCCATACATGCACTATGGTCCTGTATGCCAGCTGGTAGTCGACTTGAGTGAGCAACGCGAAAACAAGCTTTTCCAAATAAAACCCTATATTGAACTTTGGCCGTCTTGCTTCCATAAGGATCGGAAAGAATTAGTTGTTCTAACTGGACTACGCATTGGTCACCGTTTTTTAGCTCGTCGTTTTATTTTATCTGGAACTGATGCACCAGTGTGTAGTTTGTGTAACACTCAGATCGTAATAAGCCACATTTTACTTTCTTGTTATCGTTATGACTGTCAACGACGGCACTATTTTAAACATGTTCTTTCCCAAAGTTTGTCAATAACGTTAGACAGTGCTATTGGTGATGGTGACACTGTCCACCTTAGTATTGTTTTTTAGTTTTTTAAAGGCCATTAATCTTTTTAATGCCATTTACATTTTTTAATTTATACATAACACCTTTTTAATGTGGCTCCCTTTTAAAAATCTCAGTTCATCTAGTTCAATTTGAAACTAGAAACTGGACGTAACACCAACCAACTCCAAACCAGGATTGGAAAGGCCAACTTCAGGTGACTAACGCAGCTGTTTGAAGTACCCGTTAGTCATACTGGCGAGTTATTATAATTTTGCTACACATCTTTTAAAACCTTTTTATTACTTTCCTTTTTGAAAATGGCCATAACGTCAAGTAACTCGGAACCAGGACTAGAAAGGCCAACTTCAGGTGACTGACGGTGGTTTTTGTACTTACCTGTTAGTCTTCCTGGTGAGTTATGATAATTACAATTATGCTACAGAAAGTTTTTTAGAACTTGTGTTACTGTATTTTTTCTCTTGACGTTGTAGACTAGATGTATACATTGGTTTTATGCTATTTGTGTTTTTTAACTTTGTTTTGTTTTACCTTAATTTCCTTTTATGAATTTTACTAAATTTATTTTTACCTTTTTTACCGGATGTTTGGCGCAGATAGTCTAGCTGCTTTGTGCCATAAAACACTAAACCAGTCAATCAATCTTACACAAGTATACAGACAAATATTTGTTACGAGAAAGAGAAAATTATTATTTGATTAACAAAGTGCAGTCCCGATATTCTTGAAACCTTCTATGCGTTACTTTCATACGTTCAGAAAAGTTTTAAAATTTCATCATGATATATATTAATTACTGAGCATAGAAAAGCAAATTAAACCTTTATGACAGACTTTCACAGAACTCCCACAGTTTCACCACTCTGAACTATTCAATCTTATCAGTATAGTTACATTGGAATGTATTTAAATGTACTTTAAGTTATGGTTTAGGTTATATATATTGCTACCTCCTACTGACTTTATACTGAAGTCACGATTAAATACAGTACATTTCATCCCAATTTCTTCAGTCAACTTTAAAATCCACTTGTGGAGATAAACATCACGAGAACATAAATTATCAATGTACTACGGACCTGTTTTACTGACCAAACTAGCAGCCCATTCTTTAAGTTCACGTCGTGCGTTATAACACAATCTTAACATCATGCAGATAGTATTAATTGCCACAAAAATAAAATAATGAGCCTCGAAAAGATAAATAGCATTTCATGTTATGAAACATCCAAGTTTGCTGCAGTTTCTGAATTAATGTAATAAAATAGCAAAGTTCGAATTAGTATCTGGTGCACGGTGCATTAGTACGAGCGAGCTAACCTCCGCTGGTACAGCGGTAAGTCTACGGATTTACAATGCTAAAATAAGAGCACAGATAACCTAGCTGCTTTGTGCCATAAAACACTAAATCAACTAAATCTAAAATAAGGGGTGCGATTCCTCTCGGTGGACTCATCAAATAGCCTAACGTGCCTTTGCTATAAGAAAAACAAACACACCTAGATGCAGACTTCACTTTATATATAAACAAAAAAATTTGTTTCAGTTTCAATATAAGTTTGAAAGGAACCTACGTTAAAATTATCAAAATACTGACAAATTTTACACGCTCATAAATAAATGTTTGAGTAAATTCAGAGTTACTCGATAATTTACGAGGTACTTTGTTAAGGCATTCTACTGCAATATTAATATGGTAAAGAAACAATGATTCTCAAAGTTCGTTGTTGAAAGGGATGATACGGATCAAACAGTAATTATTTTATTCTTAATTACCTTCAATGCGTTTGAAGTAAGATCATGGAATGAGGTGAAGTCCGGATAGGTGTTTTGGCTGGTGTCTATCACCGGTCAGGCGAGTCCGACCTCTTTCAAGGTCTGTATTGGTATTGCTTAACTTGGAGGTCAGAAGACGAATTGTTTAAAAGCTGTAAGATATTTACTGTTGAACATTTATTTTGACGTCTACTCTCATTTCTGTATGTTTTATTTTTCCCATGTGACGCGTATTCTTCACTGTGAATTGCGCAAGTCCTGCCTGTTCTCGAAACTAGTAGTGAATTCTTGAAAGTGAGAAGAAACAATATTTGTTTACGAAAACGAGGTAGATCATTGTTGCCAAGTGAACTTTAGTGAAAACTAAGAAATGGAGAGTCCTGCAATGGCCGAGTCAAAACCCAGATCTTAATCCCATTGAGATGCTGTGGGGTGACTTGAAACGGGCTGTACATACAAGAAACCCCTCAAACATCTCGCAGCTGAAAGAATTTGCATTGAGGAGTGGGACAAACTTTCTTCAGACCGATGTCAGAGACAGGTAGATGGCTACAAGAAGCGTCTCACTGCAGTTATTTCAGCCAAAGGGGGTAACACTAGCTATTTAGGGGTAGGATGTCCTAACTTTTTCCTCAGTTAGAATATGCATTTTTGTAGAATTACATTTACAGAAGATCTTAGTCTTTTCTTCAGTTTTAATTGTTTAGTTATATTCCTATAATCTCTCAGTATTGTTGAAATTGAAATTTATATATATATCCAAAAATGTTGCAAAGATGCACAGGCTTTCATAGGGTGTTCTAACTTTTTCACATGTCGGTACGTCTGCGGACCCACACTGCTAGAAACCAAGTTTCGATACCGATGGTGGGTAGAGCACAGATAGCCCATTGTGTAATTTTTGCTTAATTCGAAACAATCAAACAAAGAAAAGGTATGGTAGAAAACAACGTCACAGCCGTGGTGGGCTTACACTGATTTGGTATAGTTATATCTTCTGATTAGAGTATGAGACGAAAGAAAATACTGAAGTAGAAAGCAAAGCATGTAATTCAAATACAAAAGCATATCTCAAGACGGCTGGTATGGATATTTAAACTTTTATTAAAATAAAGTAAACCTGAAGATGGATGGCCTAGGAAAGTCGAAACGTTGCCCTTTACTTTATTTTGAAAGCTTTAATACTTATACTAGCCATCTTGAGATGCATTTTTCCTTCAAGTGGGTTTCTTTTCATCACGAAAAGCATAATATGTAGCTGAACTTTATAAAAGTGGTTAAAGATTCTGTACAGAATACCTGGTGTTATATAATGCAGAAACTCGCTTTATATTTCATTTTGATAATTCAACTGTGAAGTATTTACGCTTTTGCTTATTTCTAACTGCCCTTTTTTACTGGCCCGGCATGGGTAGGTGGTGAAGACACTCGACTCATAATCTGAGGGTCGTGGGTTCGAATTCCTGTCAAACCAAACATGCTCGCTCTTTCAGCCATGGAAGGGGGGTCGTTATAACGTTACGGTTAATCCCACTATTCTTTGGTAAAAAAAAATAGCCCAAGAGTTGGCGGTGGGTGGTGATGACTAGCTGCCTTCCCTCTAGTCTTACACTACTAAATTAGGGACAGCTAGCGCAGTTAGCCCTCGTGTAGCTTTGCGCGAAATTCAAACCAAACCCTTTTTACGTTTATTTTAGTATTTAAATGATGGATTCTTTAATAAGTTTTAAATTCAGAGGTCTGCTTTCGATTTCGAAGGACATTTTGAATGTCAATAATTTTACAGTGTGGTCTGAGGAGGAGGAGCCTACAATTTTCTAAAAATAATCTTGTAACATTGTAACAGATCGAGTGAGATAAGGTAGTCAATAAATTTAATGTCTACAGAGAAAATGGAATTTTAGGTCTCTTTGTTGGTTTGTGGATAGTTATTATCCTTACTGAGGAAGTTTAAAGCATACTTAATAGGAATTTGGAGTTTGTAAATAAGAACAGAATCATCTTATCATTATTACTATCTTAGGACAGGACATATTGCATTTAATTTTGTTTCAGAAAACTTTTGTATTAACATCAAAATGTTGATCCATTGTAATTGCACCTGACGAAGAGTTTCTTGTTCTTAATCGTTTCGTAGAGTTCCTCTTTTAATGTTAGTGTCCTTTGTGTTAATATAACACTTTCGTTCACTTTTAACGTTATCAGTTATATAATGTAGAACAACCTTATGTCGTGAGTAGTGATGAGGTATGATGTTCGGAAGCGTTGTTTAAATAGTATGTGAAACCAAAGTTAACAGTAAAAAAATTACTTTTAACTTTTCAAGTTCACATGCCTTCGGTCCCCATTCGTAAAAATATTATTTTAGGCAGCAATGATAAAGTAGTCAGGTTAACGTTAACCAGTTACAATAAATATAAATAATTTCAGAGTTATGTTGTAACAAATATGAATAACTACAGACTTTTTGGCACTTACAAACGGAACACAGATGTTTAGTGAAATTTTATAGTTGTCTCGGCTAGTTTTCTTATAAACTAATTATTTACAGGATTTCCCAGAGTAGATTGATAAGAAAAGCGTTTAAAAACCAGTAGACGAGTGACTACTGTTGAGGTGTTGTCAAACATTAAAGGTATTTAGGTTATCGTAAACCCTGTTAAAGGTTACTAAACACAAAATAATGTGCATACACATTTACACAAGCGTGCAACTTGTATACACTCCAAGCATAAGCATATCTCGAGGATTTTAAAATTACTTTTATGAAGGAAATTCCTCAAACAGATGAATCATCATTGGAAGAGGTGACATCTTTTACAAGTATATCGAAAGGAAACAAAAAACCTAAGGCAAGGTCTGTCTATATAAATGATGTTAGCATTGATACCGTTCAATCTTTTTGAATTTAAAGTTTCATTGTAGCAGTCCTAGCGATATTTGTGCGTGCCTTTGTGTGTTTGGTTTCTAACACTATCATTACTAAAATGTTATGGACAAGTATTTGTGGAAGGTCATCGAAATTTTAAGATTTGGAGATTGTTATTGTTGGTTTGTTAATTTATGTTCTGTGGTTTGATTGGTTATACAGGTATTAAACTTCTTTTTTTGATCAAAGAATGTAAACCATTCATTTAAATGTAAAAACCAACCTCTATACATAAATTACTGCCAGTACTGTCTAATCAAGGACTTAAGATCCAGTCCACGTGTACAAAAGTTAAAAGATTAATAACTGGTTTCTAGAAAATCTGTTGTTCGAGCTTAAGTTATATAGTAAATTATTCGTGAAAGCGATTAAAAGTCCGACGTATTTCCGGAATTGGAATCATATCTAACTTTTCATTCATCCGAACCTGCTAATAAATTCGTGTTTTATTTCTGCACCATGTTGTTTTAAGAATTACATTACGACGTATTATTTTATAATAAAATAATTGTAACGTAATATCCGATGAGCTCATAACTATAAGTGAGCACATCTTGAAAAACAAAAACAAATTCGTGTAAGAGCTTCAAAATATACTGTTAACTTGTATTTATCAAGTCAGAAGTTGGTCGTATATTTACGCTCTCGACGAGCTGACAGATGTCTGTTTACACTGATACAGTTATCAATGCCAAGAGAGACTTTTCTCACAAGCTAGTTATTTTAGAAGTGTAACACTAGGAGGTGTTGACCTTGAAAGTCAACTCCAAGTTTGGTCACAAAGCCTGATGTTTTCTTATTTTTCTTATACTGAAAGTAAAAACAAGTCGTTTGTGAGAAGCAACATGACCCATTAACTGTGTCCATAGTTAGTCAACGTTACTGAACTTTGCAAAGAATACCGTATTCCGATCAAATAACTGCCCATAATGTGTTATTAAAGTTAGTTTTAACTATTTAATATTTATTTTTAAATTGACTTCCGGAACAAATATTATTTTTCTGGTTTATAATTTGACTACATATGTTGTGGTACGCTATACCCGAATATGATGTCACGTAAGTGTAACTTGGACGTTTTTCGTCACCTGACCCTAGTCTATCAATTTAAATTATCTCATTGACTTAAAAAAGGTTAATTGTATTGCACTCGTGGTTTCACTCAGATCTAAAGCTGAGCTATTTATACCGCCCACCGCGAAAAGTAATTGTTGAGTATTTCAACCATGCTATGAGCTACTCAGCAGTAACATATGGTAAATCTACATTTTTGTTCTTTAATTTGTCATATTTTGAAATCTGAATGTTGTGATTAATTCCTAATAATTTAGTGTAGAATATTCTGTTTGCAAAATTGAATTTGGCATCAATATTATTAATGCCTGTTTTCCCGCTATTTCAAAAGTGAATATCGAGCTTTGCCCGTGTGCACAGATTTTCAAATGATGCAATAGAAATCGGCCACCGTAAACGAGAGACAAGAACATTCGGACAAACGCCACGGTTTGCAAAAACCACTAAATTCATAGCTAAAAAAAAAGAAGTGAACTCGTTAATTAACTACTTGAACAGAAACATATTGATACTTACGAATTTAATTTAACACATGATTTAAAATGATGATTAAAAGTATTTAATAAAACTCGACAACGTTGTACATTTCCTATATTTTATAAGATCCTGACTACCGAGAATACTGTAGTAAAATCTGCAATTACAGCGCTGATGTGCTTTTCTCAACTATATAACGATACATTTCTCAGTTTTATATTAAATTAGCTGGTGTACCCATCTTTTTGGGCATGGGAAGTAAAAAAAACACTTTTGGTATAAGAGATAGGAAATTTTCTTTTTTTTTTTCTTAGTATAATAAACAGTAAAAGTGCAAGAAAAATGCATGAAGGTACCAGTATTATAAAGAAAGACTTGCTGTACCAGTCAATTTCGGTGCAGATTGACCAAGAAATGTGTAAACGTGAAAAGAATGGATGGTTGAAAGGTGCAAACAAATTGACATAAACTCAGTTTTATATATATTAACCTGAAATTTCACAAAAATGTATTTTTTATTTGATGTAATACAAATACATTTTCGAAGAACCAACAAACTTGTCCCATTATTTATATCGAATCAAAAATACCTTAGGTATGAAAAAAATATGTGGCCAAATAGAAAAGGATTGAACGTACGACTTAAAGAAATAAAATCGAAATTGTTAGCCAAAGTGGTAGCTACACTTAGCACTGATACGAATTTTTACATGAAATATTCATTCATTACTTAGCCAGGCCGCGTTTGTTTTTGAACTTGACACACAGTCGTGGGGCTAAGAAGAAAGGTCCACATTTCGAAATCCCTCGGGTGAAAAGGTTTTATTCATTTTTATTGAGGCTTCTTTAACCCGTGTTTCTCTAACATAGTGAAAGAATATTGGCAATGTTCTTACCAATGCTACAAGCTCAGCTGTCACTTTCATTGCCAATTTTGATTTCTTTCCTTTAAGTTGCACACTCGATTCTTTTTCTTTTTTGACCACACCTTTTTTTCACACTTAAGGTGTTTTTGATTAGCTATGACTTTTTTTGTCAATACACATCAACAAACAACAGCAAATGATGTGGCACTCCGTACTAACCAACATTAGCTTTAGGACCTTAAACCTGTTATTCCGAACAGACCTGTACTTTATAGAACCAACTACATCCAGTGACTACTTTATTAGGTACATCTGCTTTTTTAACGCAAATAGCCGAACAGCGAATCATGTAGCAGCAACTCAATATATAAAGCATGAAGACGTGGTCAGGAGGTTCAGTTGTTCGACCAAACATTAGAATGGGGAAAATGCATGATCTAAGCGACTCTGACCATGGAATGATTGTTGGTGCCAGACGTGGCGGATTCACCATCGGAAACTGCTGACCTCTTGGGGATCTTCATGCACTAAATTCTCTAGAGTTTACAGAGGATGGTGTGAAAAAGAAAAAAAGAAACATCCAGTGAGCGACATTTCTATGGATAATAACACCTTGTTAATGAGAGGTCAGAGGAGAATTGCCAGACTCGTTCAAGCTGACTGGAAGGCCACAAATGTTCTAATAACCACTCTTTACACAGTGGTGTGCAGATAAGCATCTTTGAACGCACAACGAGTCGAATCTTAAATTGGATGGATTACAGCAGCAAAAGAACACGTCGGGTTCCATTCCTGTCAGCAATGAACAGGAAGATGAGGCTACAGTGCGCACGGGATCACCAAAACTGGACAATAGAAGATTTGGAAAAACGTCTGCTCTGACGAATTTGGCGTAAGTAGCATGAATCCATGGATCCATCCTGCCTTGTGTCAATGGTACGGGCTGGTGGTGTAAGGGTGTGTGTAATGTTTTCTTAGCACACGTTAGGCCCCTTAATACCAAATGAGCATCCCTTTGTGGTTGCAGTCCACCCCTTTTCCGGTGGCTACTTCCAGCCGAATAATGGCCCCATGTCACAAAGCACCCATCATCCCAAGCTGGTTCTACGAACATGACGATGGTTTTAGTGTGCTCCAATGGCCAGCACAGTCCCCAGATCTCATTCCAAGAGAGCATCTTTGGGATAAGGTGGAACGGGAGGTTCACAGCATGAATCTGTGGTAGATAAATCTGCGGGCATTGTATGATGCTATCGAGTCAGCACGGACCAAAACCCTAAGGAATGTTTCTAGTACCTTGTTGAATCCGTGCCGTGAAGATTTCAGGTTGTTCTGGAGGCAGAAGGGATGCTACCCGGTACTAGATAGGTGAACCCAATAAAATGGTCACTGAATTTAGACTGTTTAAAATGTATGGTGGTAGTTTTATCTATCTAAAACAATGTTAATTTTCTTTATTGTAACGTCATGGAAATTAGATTAACCAGTAACAAGCGTCATTACTTACACTAATTGCGTGAGGTAATATTTCGTGATGCTAAACACTCTTTAATTAAGACCATTTAATAAAATTTAGCAAATTTATGTGGAAAGGTTGGTGATGAATAATCAATGATAACCGTTCATATATATGATTCGTTTGGAAACTTGAGCTAGAAATTGCTTGGCCTAATCAATACTTAGGTATTTGCATGTGCTTTCACCCAATAGTTTTGCTGCTGTGAGTCATTCGTCTTTAATCAGAATGACAAAAAATAAAAACAGTTTATTTTCACTCTGAGGTGAAGCTACAGTAAAAATGTCAGACCGATAGTTCACACGATTTTGTGTGTGTGTTGGCATGCGCCAAAGCTTTCGTCGAATTTAGCGGTTTTTGTTGAATAACTTTGCAAATTTCTCTTATTTATCCCACATTTTATACTTTTTCATAGGCTGTAAAGATCTGTGTAAAAATTAGAAGAAATAAGTAAATAAAAGTTGTGTGTTTTTCTATCAAGTTTTCCATATTTTTGATGCGAAGAAAACATATTCAAAATTGGATATTTTATGTCTCGTGTATTTCTTATAGGATTGCCTTGAAATCTACTATATATCTACTATAAATCGTAGAGTAAATCCATAGAAAATAGTTTATAGTTTGCAGTACCACATTTCGAACTACTGAAAGTGGAAAATACTGAACTTTTACTCCTGTTAATAACATATGGTATGTCCTGCATGGGCTCGGCATGGCCAGGTGGGTTAAGGCGTGCGACTCTAAGGGTCGCGGGTTCGAATCCCGGTCGCACCAAACGTGCTCGTCTTTTCAGCAATTGGGGCGTTATAATGTGACTGTCAATCCCACTATTCGTTGGTAAAAGAGTAGCCCAAGAGTTGGCGGTGGGTGGTGATGACTAGCTGCCTTCCCTCTAGTCTTACACTGCTAAATTAAGGACGGCTAGCGCGGATAGCCCTCGAGTAGCTTTGCGCGGATTTAAAAAAAACAAAAAAACATGTCCTGCATGTTGTGTATTCCCCACGACACATTAGTGTGTCTTGATTATGCTGTTGTTTTCTTGTATCAGGCTGCTGACAGAGAAAAGAGGGTGACAAATTTCGTAATTTTTTGACAGAAATCCTGCGACTGACGACACTCTCCTCAACTTTGCTAAATCATTGACTAACTAAACAGCAGAATAGAAAGGATAACACCCATTTCTTGCACTGAATAATTTTTCTTACAGTGAACTTAATTACTCGTTGATTAGTCAGAAAATCATTATCTTCTCTTCGATTCTTGTATTTTATGACCCCTTGCTCTTACATACTGCTTAAAATGCCTAGTTTATGTCGTTGCACTAGCGAGCTCCTCTAACATAGTCTAAAACGTTCAAAATATAGTCTACAACACTGTGATTGTATACAACAGTTATATAACTTATTTGACTTGTTCGAAAACAATCGAAGAAATACATTACTATATAATTAAAACAATGCATTTGTGAATTGAAAAATTTAGACTACATTATTTGATGGACGAATTACGAGATTTCTCCTTATTTCTAACGTCCAGAAGAATTCGATAAAACGGCAGTAAAACTTGTACGATCCACGACTTATTAAAACTTGCATAGAAGGAAAACAACCACCTGAAATGGTTTATTTACTAAAATCCTGTACTTAACGTGACTTTTATCACATTTTCCAAATGTAGTAATTCCTTATGTGTCAGCTTTCGGTGTTTGAACCGTGCCTTTGGGAGGTGGGAAACGTAGTTCGTGTATTTTAACACTCATTGTGCAAAGTTAATGAGTTTTGAAAATAAAATTATGTGGATTAAGAATCTTATTGCTCACCTATAAAAAAAATCAAAAAAAATCACTACTAACCATGTACATCTTATCAGTGTGTCTCTTTTTTTTTTTGGCAGTGCTAAACATAACTTTGATTTTTGCGTATTTGTTTATTGAAGTTCACACAGTTATTCCAAGGTTATCTGCACAACCCATTTCCAATTTGCAGCTAGATATTAAAGAGAAGGCAACTAACTAGTCGACACGACCTACCATTATACCTTTGACATCTCTTCAGCAATGAACAGCGGAGTTGGTTGGAATAGGTCGACGACCCCGCGACTGAAAAAACGAAACTAAATGTTCGGTGATGAGTTTCAGTTTGCGTAAGAATAACGAATTTATTTATTTATTCTATAACTCTTGCAACGCCCTACGTTCATTTTAACAAATTGTAAACCTATGTTCTCAAATAACGTTTGGACAGAAATTAAACTGTCCTTCACGTGATACGTGTTTAACTTGCAAAAACTGAAATACTATATATGTCACTGAATACTCAATGGAAAATCTTCAGACACATTACTCATATCTATAAGTATGTACTCTTGTCTCTCTGTATCGCTAGAAATTACTAGATTGGCGTCATCGTAATAAGAGCTTCTTCTAGCAATTTAAATGAATTCTCAGATTCAAAAGTATAGCGTACAACATTCCCCCATTCCTCAAACAGTTTTAATACAAAATAAAACAACGCATTAAACTATCCATTCAATGTTGTTGTTTTTTTCTGAAATCCTTAGTAGGAAGATGAGACGATTTATGATAATAAATATCACAGGCTGTCCTGTCATTGGAGGGAATTCTTGGGTGAGTGGTCAAGCGAATCTAATTTTGAATTTGCACTCGAATATTTTCTCTGGGGTCACCTGCTAGGCCGTTCTCTCATCAGCTTACTTCAAAAGAGCATCACAACAAATGATCTTTGACTTTGAATCCCCCCCCCCCGCCATTCTTGATTCTTTAAATTACATCGTTGATTCCTTTCAGTACATTTGTGGCCTTTCTAGACTTCTACTTAACTATGAAGGTTGTCCTATCTTACGACTAGAATTGCCCAGCAGACATCTCGACGAAACCCAGTTTTTATCAGTATTAACATGATGGTAACTTTTTGATCACAAGGTTATGCAAGTCTTTTCCAGGTAAAGTCAGGTATGGCTTTATGAGAGACTTTCCAACCATTATTCTCTAAGAACATTCTGGAGTTTTGGTTCCATTATATCCCAGTCAGAAGGTGTAGATTCATTGCTAAAAATTCAGGTTATAAGTCCTTGTTGTCATTATAAGTTTAAGTTTTGGTGTAGTAACTGTCATGTAGTGCACAAGGACTTTCTAGTTGTAGACTGTGAAGGGAATCTCACCTTACAACCATGTCGTACCATGAAATCAATCTGCAATACACATTCTTCGATGTTAATAATCCAAACATCATAACGAAAAGAAGAGCTTCCTACAGAAAGGATAGCTTCTCACTTCCCTCTTATTTTAACTTATTACCCCCCCCCCACCCCGAACCTGTGTCGATCAACATGTTGCAGTGCCTTTCAATAGTAAACACTGTGGACTGGTGGACTATTTGTTGTTGCTGTTTTTATTGATGAACTTATTTCTGGGGCAGATGGAGTATTTGCAGTTGAATTTTGACCCATAAATCCAGCTAACCCTTGATAAGTGGTTAGCTTTTTGTTTCAGTTTAGTCATGTTTCCGGAGTATTGTTTCCTTGGCTTAATAACAGATGTTTATTCGTTACAGCCTCTGCTGTAATGGCTAGTTTTTATACATCTATAACAATTTCCTCTTTGGAAGTTCGTATTCCATTCAGTCTTTTGTTTCTAGTTTCTGACAGTATGTCCTCGCACTTGAAACACTCCCCAGTGGCTCAGCGGTATGTCTGCGGACTTACAACGCTAAAACCGGGTTTTGATACCCGTGGTGGGCAGAGCACAGATAGCCAATTGAGTAGCTTTGCGCTTAACTCAAAACAACAACAACAACAACAACAACAACACACTTGAAACACCTATTTTCTCTCGGTTTATCTCGTCCCTTCTGTGTAAGCAGTTTACATTTTAGGTATTTGAGAATTATTTATGAAGTTTCGAAAGACGTTTACGTCCTTGAACGATCTCGGTGATGTTGTCACACAGTAGACTCGCAAAACTTCATTCCATACCATACAACTTTTTTCTCTTTTTCTCTACATTTTGAATTACTACTCTATTTACGGTTTTGAACCAACTGTTTTTGTAAGTATACCGGGGAGAAAATTGGTTATTTTGGGGTTGAAGATAAAGCTTTAGGAGGTCAAGTATTAAAGGCTAGCAACTAACGAAAAGGGTTCATAAAGTACTGAACCTTCTGAATGTTTTATACGTTTGTTTCCGACAGTTACAGTACTTGTATTGTAGTTTCCAAATTTTTAAGTAACTTGGAGATAAGTTGGTTACTGCTGTATTTTCGCCTCGATACACGCTTAGATTAGGCAACACCAGTTTTTTAATGCAGAGAACGGTCTGCTTGGTTAGCCAAACAGCATTAATTCATATCCTCCAGCTGAAGATGTTGTTCTTTTGTCAATTACATACTTTTTATTTGTTTTATTTCTTTCACACTTTCGTTGATTTAGACTTTATATCCATTTACTTGTTATCTTTGACATTTCGCATGAAGCCAGTACTACGTGTGAAATTGCTTTCAATTTAAGATACTATTAGTTTTACGTCAGGTTTCGTGGTCCACGTCTGCATCATTTCATTTGAGACATACTACTTGTTTACATATAGTGAACATTGGAGTGGAACTTGCATCAGGGAACAAGTTTAACTTGAAAGTGAATTATAGCAATTAAGGATATCTGGCGCTGTCTCTAATTCTGAGCTTGTTATCAGAAGAAAAAACATGCTTAATGATTGACTGTCACTGTCGTTGAAAGTACGGACAGTATTTTGTGGTGTGACAAAGTTTTAAATCTGGTTCTCTAGCTCAGAAATCCAGAGTTCTACCATAAGATGAACGCACGATCTTCTAAACTATTAGCAACGTATTGTTTCAGTGAGGAAATATAAAGAAACATATAATTTAATTAATTCACGTGTGGTTTGGAGAACGCACAAGGTTGTACATCATAAAATAGGGTTTTTAGTCACATGAACAAGACATAACTAGTTAAATCAAAATTTTCCATGTTTAATACCATGTACTGCGTTAATCAACCACAATGGGATAATTAGTTGAAGCAATAAGCGCAGCGAAACAGTATCAACTGAACTGGGGGGCAAACTAAGCTACGTTTCAAATATTTTTACTTTTATCTTTTGATCAAACCTGTTACTTTTTCTAGTTACTTAAGTTAATTTTCTAATTAATTAACAGTCAGATGTACTTGTGTAAGTGTTTATACATTTCGGCGAAAGAATGTTTATGAAAATGTCTTCAGTTTAACTCGACCTAGGAAGATCAAAACGTTGTTCTTTCCTTATCAGTAAAGTGTTAATACCCATACCAGCCGTTCTGAAATACAAATCACTTACAAAGTAAGTTTAGAATCTCAAAATACTGCCTTTCGAAAGCAAAACCATAGGCAAGTAAATCCTAATGACTCCATATGTTTCATTTGTATGTTTTGAATTGTTGCTTATAAACTAATAACTCGTGAAAAATGAAGTATTTAGGAAGAAAAAAAAAGCCTAAATAATAAATTACTGAAACTCATTACATTGATATCAATTAACCCGAACATTCTGGTTACCAAAAGCTTGTCGTTATAAAATACACACACTTATTTAATGTTACCAATTATGACGTACTATATTATACCAAACTATATATTACGTACTTTTTTTACTTTCAGTGACATAGATTTACAAAACTGTCATTTGATTTCAAAGTAAAATGGCATAGGAAGTTTATTCCACGTTTAAAACACTTTATACAATAATAAACGGATATGTAACTGCAGTTGTCTTCACGTATGTTTCGACATCATTTAATAATGCTAAAAATATTTCAAATTTTAAAAATCGTTTTGTTATTCCTTTTTTATGACAGTTTTAAGGTTCAGTTTCTATTTTTACAAGTGGGTAATGAACTGATTATGATTTATTAGGTTAACATCAAACTCAGAGACAATATTTTAATAAGTTGAAATGTCTTATTTTGTATGAATATATATTTTAATCCTTTTGCGCTTTGTAGACAATATCATTCTCCTGTTTCTATTACAAGTTTCACATCCTACTTCCTTATAAAGCTAGCACATTTGTATTATAAAGGTACAGTAGGCCTATCCCGAATCCTGCATTATTGTTCCTAAAATTGTGAAATGAACGACGTCGCGGTAATTCAATGTAATTATGTATTATCTTTCGTAAAGCAGGGTAGACAGTTAGTATCATGAGGCCATTAGGGATTTAATAACAGAAGAATCAAGAAAGAACGTAATTGGACATTGTTTTATATACAGTTTTCACTTCCTTAACTAGTATCCGGAATGGACAGGTTGTTAGACGCTCGACTCGCAGCGTGATGATTGCGAGTTCGAACCCCGTCACACGAAACATGCCCGTGGGGGCGTTATAATATAACGGCCAATCCCACTTTTCGTTGGTAAAAGATATGCCCAAGAGTTGGCGGTGGGTGGTGATGGTTAGCTATTTTCCCTTTAATTTTACACTGTAAAATTAGGGATAGCTAGCGCAGATAGCCCTG
The DNA here is from genome assembly GCF_004210375.1 of Tachypleus tridentatus. Lineage (NCBI taxonomy): Eukaryota > Metazoa > Arthropoda > Merostomata > Xiphosura > Limulidae > Tachypleus > Tachypleus tridentatus. The sequence goes on from NC_134835.1 coordinate 47,864,215, forward strand.
GTGTAACTTCGTGCAAAATTTTAAACAAACAAACAAATTGACGGATTTTCTTCAACCAATTGTTATAATACGTCAACCATACTATATCGTCAATATGCTGTACCAACGAGGCCTTTTGCCCAATACCAGAGATAAGATAAACAAAATAAGGTGGTTTAGATGCTATTCTTATGTCACTTGCATGAGTAACAACTGTCATAGTTGAGAATTTAAGTAAAATGTAATTATTAAATTTACGTCACTTACAGATCAAAATTATAGTAAGAATTCAAAGCATAATATCATTTTTACTTGAATTATATTTACTATCATTCAAATGAACTGGCGAAACAACAAGCTGAACTTCTTGTTTCTGAAATATGCCAAGCAGTCACAGTGCCAAAGGGAGAAAACTGCATTAGACATTTCCAAGAACCTGACTTCGTCCTATTTTTCCAATTTTGCACCATACTCAAACACAATCAGTGAGATATCACCACTGTCTTTACCCTTCAGAATTAAAAGTAAATTGGCCAACTTTCACTTTGTGTTGGCCCGGCATGGCCAAGTGGTTAAGGCACTCGACTTGTAATCTGAGGGTCGCTGGTTCGAATCCCGATCACACCAAACATGCTCTTCCTTTCAGCCGTGAGGTCGTTATAATGTAACAGTCAACCCCACTCTTCGTTGGTAAAAGAGTAGCTTAAGAGTTGGCGGTGGGTAGCAATTACTAGCTGTCCTCTCAATAGTCTTACACTGCTAAATTAGAGACGGCCAGCACAGATAATCCTCGTGTAGCTTTGTCCTTTGAAAGATAATCCTTTCAAAAAACAAACAAAACAAAAACACTTGTGTACGTTTGAATGTTATTCAAGCAATCTTATGCCTGTCGTTTTGTGATCCTTTGAACAATATGGCTTTACATGGTAGTAGTAGTGTTTACATACCATGCTTTTGTAATATAGTTTGACTGAAAAATGACATTTTATTCTTTGGACAACATGACCAAGTTAAATATAGCTAGACGACCTTGACTGCACACTTGCCCAGGTAGCTAGCTATATACACTCGTATCTGTCTACAACAAATTGCCTATAGCTAATGTTCCAGTTTTATTTAGAACAGAAATTAATGAAATATTGAGTTTCTGTTGGTTCAGAGTAGTTTTACTGAAAATAACTTATAATATTGTTCACAACTCCATAGTAAACACCAGCCAATGATCTTGAAATCTGATACACAATTTAAATTAACAAAACAGGTGTCGTGGATATTTCTGTATTTAAGTATTATTATTATTACGTCGTTGCTTGTAACACGATTACTTAATATCAAGTGCAATTTATTCTTAAAGTTCATGTTAATAAGAGTATTAATTTTTATTTGAATTAGCTTATAATATTCAAATTTTTATAACTCCTTCATTTTTTACATTATTCTAAAATTCTGTATGTACTTGTCACTGTGTAATATGTTGTTAAATTATGTCCGCTGTGCTCCCAAAATAATTTGTTACTACGCATTTAATAAGCTTGTAAATCTAACAAACAAAGCAAAAAGACACAGGACTAAACCAGTTGTTGACCGATTTGTACATGTACTTGAATTCTTTCTGAGCTTTAGCAGGATTAGAAGGTAGTTACGTAGCACAACTGAACTATTTGATTTACTTTGTTCTCGTAGAAGTATTAATACTCTGCCCACTGTTCAGAGCAATCACGTATGGATCTATTTCATTATTACGTGAATATAAGTGATGCAATAATACGTATTTAGCAACTTTCTTTATTCACTAATGAGTATAGATTTTTACAGCATTAAGAACTCTAACGTATTCGGTATTCTAAACTCACATCCTGTAAAAACAACTTGATGTTTCACCTACACCTGTCTAATGTTCCATGAAAATCAGAGTAAAGAACTATTTGAATGTTTGAATTCAAGATAACACTATCTGTCAATAGCTACGTCCCTAAAAGATCCCATTAATCATGCGCATAGTGCTTATTGGTGAACAAACGAAATTAAAACTCGCGGCAGTTGCCTAGTTAAGAGTAATATTTGATGAGAAAGTCTTGGAGAACTAATCCACAAAAGTGGTTCATTTGCATAGGACGACGTCTAGAACGTTTTATTCACCCCCATGTTGTGTGGTGTGTGTGTATACACACCTGTAAAATCCTGTGTTAGCTACCAGTTTTGATTAAAGTCCTCTTCAAGTTGTACGCTGAATCGTTTTTGCCTCTCCTTTCTTTTTTTAACGTCCAAGGTGATTTTGATTAGATTACCCCAAATCATAATCCTTGTTTTTGTAATACTTGTTATGAGAACACGAAGTCGGCTGGATACATGCAGGTGTGTCGTAAAGCTCCTAGCGTGAAACCAGTGGTACTGTATTTACCACGATTGTAATTAAACGATTCGTACGTGGACAATCTGGTTTATGCAGTTTGGAGATTCCCTATATTTGTGGTGTGCGTGAGTCGGTCTTGCGTTGGTAGGAATAAAGTGTTTTTGAAATTGTTGGCTTTTTTCGTGAAACCGCTGGTACTGACTACATACAGGTGTTATCGTAAAGCTCCTAGCTTGCAACCAGTGGTACTGGCTACATTCAGGTGTGTCGTAAAGCTCCTAGCCTGAAACCAGTAGTACTGGCTATATGCAGGTGTGTCGTAAAGCTCCTAGCCTGAAACCAGTGGTACTGGCTATATATGCAGGTGTGTCCTAAAGCTTCTAACGTGAAGCTCGTGATACTGGTTACATATGCAGGTGTCGTAAAGCTCCTAGCGTGAAAGTTGTTTTTGGCTGGTAATGAAATGAATTGAATACAACTTGCTACAGTGTACTGGGATTTTAAAGTTACACAGTAATGCTGTTTGTACTTGATGTTGAAATGCTTCACAGTTACCATATGTAAACATTCAATCTCGTTACACCAGCATGTGTGTGTTTATGAGACATTGTAACTGTTCCTTTCTAACGACGTCACACTTCGTCTGTCACCACTACAGGGGGGGAGTGCTAATAAACTGTGAGTTAGGCTTGGTATCTTGCATCACTTAGTTTATATTTGCCCATATATGACCAAAAACTAATGATGGGAGCCGCTGAATTAACAACTATATTCTTATTTTTCTCCTTCTTTAACCTACCGTGAACACTCAAAGAGGTAAAACTAGAATGGTTCGTCTTAGCCTTAAAATTTCGAAAGCCCTCAGACAATAATTTAGCCTAATATATAACAGTACAATATCTTAGATTAATATATATATTTCTTTACCCATAAATAACAAATGATGTATTAAATACCAGAACAGAAGAGAAAAAAGTAAAGGTTATTCAGGAAGCTTTTTGTTTTTTGATGATACTTCACTACATTTAGTGTTCAATTTTGGGCATGATGATGGGTAAAATAAAATATTCATCCTAGCTAACTAATGAATGGATATTTGCTGTAAACTTTTTATTAATGCTATAAGTATAGCTATTAGATCGGCCGCCAATTTTGATTTAATTTCTCTGATTAGATCATTAACGTTAATTGTAGAACGTTCTAAATGTCCTCTGCTTACCTTGATAAGCTTTTCGATCTTACATCATGTACCCTCTAGGTGACGTAATATTAAATAATACAAAACACAGTTTATCACATTATTGTAAAGATTATATGTGTGTATCGATGTCGTGATTCAACAATTGTGTGAGGCGTTTGTCACTAAACGTTTAATCACAGATGTGTTGCTATATCGAAAACAACTGTGATAGATGCTAAATTTAACTTGTATACCAAATGTTCTGTATAATTTTTAAAAAAATGTATACAGGATACTATGTATCTTTGAATTCGAATTTAATCTTTCTCTACTGTGACAAGGGATAGAAATGACACTCAGCACCATGTAAACAAATTGTAACATACAACTTTTTATTCCTCATTAAACAGATCCAGAAAGTATAAAATTGTTTTGAAGATTGGTCGTGATCTTCAAATGTCCAAAGGAAGGATTTGCTAAACCATGTTGTTCTTTTTTTCTTTTTTTGCTTTAGCCTGTATTTCTCATTTTTCTGTGAATATTACGTTTATAACCCTTTTAGTAATTTATTAAAGCAATGAACGTAACTAAAACTATGGATTGAATAGGCTTAGTTTTATTGTAAAATTGAAATTATAAATGTTATATCCTCGTGACCCAGTTGGAGATCACGACCCGTGTTTTAGGAAACGCTGTTGTGGGGTATATTAAAATTAGATGTATTTTATTAGGGGTGATAGAGGGCTGTCGAAGTTTTCACAGTTATGAAATAGTGGACATCAGCAGAAGATAATGCGATCATAGAATGACTTAAAGTAAACATTTTGTAATGTTCTAAAAATGGATCAAAGGCAATGGGGTAGGAAACTATATGACTAAGGTGTTGTGTGTAAGACTGGTAATGTTAGAACTATTTAAATCTATTGTGATGGACCGATTATAAACTAGGGTGTGGGTGTTTTATCTGTATGTGAAAGGACAGGCTTTAACTGAATAAATTATTACCGAGAAATTGTAGTGTATTGCTAGGTTTTTATATAATTGGAGCCACGTTATTGCCATGTTAGTGACCGGAGGAAATGCTACATTTCTTTCCGAGTACAGATAGTCGAATAGCGAGATTATTAAACATATGCAGCGATAGAACGTATCTTTTCGAAGAAGGGACCATTCAGTACAAAAGCTCTAACCACACCCCGAGCGCACTTCCTACTTTAGTTGTTAACTATTTAAGGAAGTAGCAGTAAAACTATGCCTGTCTCATGATAACAAGGAAAAATGTAAAGTCGACGAAGATTCAAAGCCAAAAGTATACAAACATGTAGCCACACACACCTCAGTCAGTTGCCGTTTCCATGAAATATATGGCAGCAAAACTGAAATAACAGCTGTCACCTTTCGCTCATATAACTGATGCAATTTCATTCGAGTTTTTGTGCTTTGGGTCTGCTAAACGTGTTTTTGGAAGCTTCCAGTGAAGAGAGGCTGGAAGCTGTTTCATGAATTATATATAAAACGGCTCGTTTGGGTTGAGAAAATATTTTACGTAGAAGGTCGAAAACGTAAAATATTTTTCAACCCAAAACGAGCCGTTTTTGCATATATATTTCTCTACAAGTGGGTTTTCTCGACATCACTAATTGTTTCATGAATTGTGTTGAACGATTAACTTCGTTTGCCTTTGTATACAAGTTTATTATAATAATTATGGTGAGGGACAGGAGTTCATAATAATGACTGATATTGAATATAATCGATGAGGTTTTAACATAACATGATGGTTAAAGCAATCGACTCCAAATTTATGAGTCTGGGAATCCAAATCTGTCGCCCTGCATATTTGCACTCTCAGCGGTGAGGTCATTATAATGTAATGGTAAATCCCATGTTTCGTTGGTGAAGAGTCGTCCAAGAGTTGACGATTGGTGGTGCTGATTGGTTGTCATCCTTTTTCTCTTTCACTTCAGAGCTATGGACGTGTAACATAAATAACTCTCGAATAGCTTTGTGCGAAATTTGAGGAACAAGTATTTATCGACGATGGAAGGAATAGTTATTCCAAAGAACAAGTAACCCTAAGTGATGACTGTAGGCTCTAATACACTGAGTACCAGTGATTGACTCATAAATTATAATAACCGTCTCGCCAGGTTTTGGGTTTCTTTCACTGAGTTTATACCAGTCGTACGTGATTGTGTTATAACGACATTTACGACAGTGGAAATATCTCTAACGGAAAAAATTCTCGCAGCATATGTGGTAGTGCAGTAATTAGTCTTATCTGGTTAAGCTATCACAACTCACACAGTATTGCACTGTAATTTTTAACTTGTCAAATTATCATGATGTGTACGATTTAACACTGGCATTCACTGGTTATCAAAAGATGTAATAATAGGTAGGCAAACAACAGTTTGAGCATGTTTTAATGATGGTGGAACATACTACGTGTAGAAAACACATTTGCTTCTTGCCCCGTAAACAGCGTCGATAATTGAGTGAGGAAGCATATTATGCTAATTATAGTATGTTCTACCGTCGATACAACTTATGTTCCTAAATCGTTGTTTGCCTGTCTGTCATTATATTAGTATACTTTACTTCCTTAGTGAAATAAAAGGTTTACTTGTGAAGTTTTGATGACTTTTGAGACAGGAGCGACACTAAAAGGGGCTGTACCCACTTATAAATTTGTCATTTACCAGTCCGAACAGAGAGAATTGTAACGTTTACAATAATGTCTGTTAGCAGATGAAGGGCCATAGTACGTTAGACACTTTAGTTCTTTTGTAGAACCACCACGGTCCTGGTGGATGTGATATTTCGTTTGGGAACTGAGGGCTGGATGATTTCGGCTGACAGGTCGTAGGTTGCCGACCCCTGGTCTAAACAATGCCCGCAGGTCATGGGGGTCATAGGGTTCATTTGAACCCTTGCTTCGGTCAAAACCATACGATCTCGTAGGGAGATAGAAGAAAAAAAAAGTGGGTCAGAAAAGGAAAGAAAAGAAAAAACGGGAGGAAAAAGGAAAGAAAATATGGATGGAATAGGAAAGAAGTCTGAATCAGAGACAAAAAATCACTAAGAATATCAAGGTTAAGATTTGACTTTTGTTTTCTTCTCGTATTTTTTTACTGTCGAAGCGCGAGCGCATGCATGTCAGTAAACAATTGATCAGTGGATGAAGCGAGGTTACATGACCAATGTAATTCTGTAAGTTTTTTTTACGTCTCGTTATGGTTGGATAACGAGTATATATAATATTTTTTTCTGTTTTTATAAGTAATGTTTATCTTTTGATAAAGTTTTTAGAAGAAAGCCTAGTTTTTGTAATTTAATTAGTTAATAAAAGATCTGTTTTCTTAATTTTATTGTTAAATGTTTATTTTGATCTAAAATGTATCTATATTTTGTGAATAATTTCAGTTAAAACATCAATTTTTACATATTAGTCTAATTAGGGCATGGGGAGTCAGGGGGTTCATTTGAATAATGAATGTATAGAATGTCAGGGCACTGAAAATTTGTTTACCTTTTTTGATTCTTAACAAATATATGGTGTTACTTTTTCGGAGGGGTCAGGGTACTGACCCCGCAACTGGGAAATCTATCCTGCGTGCCTGGTATAGACTATATATCACTAATCCATAAACTATTTTGTGTGATTTATTATCTGTTCTGTACAAATGCAGTGTTACAATAGTTTGTGATAAGAAACGTTCAACTTTCTTTATTTGAAGTACAGTGATATACATTTCAAAGAATTAGTGTTGGTTGTGGTAAACTTTTTTATTTTCTGCACACTTGTAAATACTGTCTGCCAACTTGTTCCGTTCAGCTTCTTCTTAATTTATTAAGCAAATAAAAATGTTATAAATAATGTCAGCTTCTTTTTTTGTTGTTGTCGAAACCGAACACACGCACACACTGCGGTCCTTTGTTGTCATTTTTCAAGTAATCGAAATCGTTTTTGCAGTCTAACAATTTTATTTTGTTCATAGTTTCTATTTGCATATTTTAGCTGTTTTAAACGCATTGGTAATAAGTTGTCTTTTATTTGCAGAGGTTTAGAAATACTAATATAGCAGGCATGCTTGGGAAGAATCACGGTTGACAGTTCCCGTCACGTTTTCTGTCGTGGCTGTAAATTGTCGTATTTTATTATGTTAATATTTATTGAAGAATGCAGCGGAAGAACGCTGGTTAATTTAAGCACGTGCTCCGTTTATTATTGAGATTTAGGCTATCAAGTTACCATAAACTGGAATGGACTGTTTTTTAAACTGTAATTGTACAAAGGAATTACCTCACGCACTTACGAATATTTCATTGCCAAACCCACAGACGCACCTAGTATTCTATGAGAAAAAAAGAACGTTTTATTTAAGTAGCGTAAGGTTTAGACAGGTGATCAAAACAGTAAGAAATTACAAGATAAATAATTTATTTTGATCTATCTACTTGAGGGTCACAGGATTAGGACATGTCAAATCTTGGCCTTATTTTATTTTAAATTGAAAATTTACACGTTAAACTGAAAGTTGTTGTATTCGCTTTGGATATGCATACAGTACAGACAGTATTGGATAATTATTCATACATGTTAACTAATCAGTGAAGTATGCTATCTGCAAATGGGACTAACAAGGGTACTTGTAGAGTTCAACTCTTTTGTTTTTAAATTTGAGATAAGGAATGCGTGTTGTAATAAACCATTTTATTAGACGAGATATAATCCATTCGATAGCTTTTAAACTCACTGAAATATATACTCTTCAAAACAAGAAACGCAAAAGGGATATTTTTGTTATTTTAAAGAGAAATATATGTAATAACGTTACAAGCTCAGAGTATGTGATGTTACACGTGTTAAGGCACTGATTTTCAGACCAAAATGACAATAAACGTTGTGCACTTTGAAAACGGAGGAAAACATCGGATTTTTCGCCAAAACGCATGCGTGTCAAATAAATTTGTTTGAGAGATCTGCATGTTCTGCAAGTGCAACATGTGCAAAATCCCTATAAAAGTAACGGGTTCTTGGTTTCCCATAGCTCAGTGTTAAGCCACCGACACGCAATACAGTTACGCCAAGACTGACTGAAGCACAACGCAACAACGCCATTGGTCGCTTGGAAGCAGGCGAATCTCGATCAGATGTTGCCAGAACTGTGAATGTCAACCAAAGCACCATCACAAGGCCATGGAATCGTCACCAACAACATGGATCAACTCGTGACCGTCCACGATCTGGCAGACCTCGTGTGACCACGCCCGCAGAAGATCGCTACATCCGGTTACGTCACCTTCGGGGATAGGACCACCACTGCGACGTCTTCTGCCTCACCCATACCAGGGCTGCGTAGGATTTCCGATCAAACCATACGCAACCGTCTACGAGATTCTTAGGCCCCATGTGCAACCCATCATCGTGAACGTCAACGACGTTTTTCAACATGACAACGCCCGTCCTCACACAGCCCGACTCACCACTGTCTTCTTGAGACACCACAACATCAACGTTCTTCCCTGGCCCTCCAGATCACCAGATTTAAACCCCATCGAACATCTTTGGGACGAGTTGGACCGACGTCTGCGACGGCGACAACCTCAACCGCATACTCTACATCAGCTTGCAGCAGCTTTGCAGGGTGAGTGGACAGCCATTCCACAGGATGTGATTCGTCATCTCATCGCTCCCATGGGCAGGAGATGCCAAGCAGTTGTTGATGCCCACGGGGGGCATACTCGTTATTGACGTTGAGTGACGTTAAACTTCACCTAGTGAGCGTGGACTTCGCCTTTGCAGACTTTGGATGTTCAGCAGTGAATGTGCAAAGTTTCACACATGTCATATAGAACTACCCGGAATAAACTTGTTAACAATTTGTCTCATATTTTGCGTTTTTGTTTTGAAGAGTATATTTCTTACGAAAATAAGAAAGACACGAAAAGTTTCTTTTGAATTTCGCGCAAACCTACACGAGGAGTATTTCCGCTGACTATCCTTAACTTAGTAGTGAGAGACTAGTCAACTATTGAGCTACCCTTTTACCAACGAATCGCGGGATTGATCGACCCATTGTAACTACCTTACGGCTGAAAGTGCCAGCATGTTTTTTACGGAGATTCGAACCCGTGACCCTCAGATTGCGAGTCGAGCTTTCTTACCACCTGGCCATGCTGGGCTTGACATAAAGATATCAATGCTAATTAAATTCGAATATAATCTCCAGGAAGGCCCGGCATGGCCAGGTGGGTTAAGGTGATCGACTCGTAATCTAAGGGTCACGGGTTCGAATCCCCGTCACACCAAACATGTTCGCCCTTTCAGCCGTGGGGGTATTATAATGTTACTGTCAATCTCACTATTCGTTGGTTAAGAAAAAGTAGCCCAAAAGTTGGCGGTGGTTGTGATGACTAGCTAGCTGCCTTCCCTCTAGTCTTACACTGCTAAATTAGGGACAGCTAGCGCAAATAGTCCTCGTATGATTTTGCGCGAAATTTAACAAACAAACGATCAAAGCCACATATTTTCAGAAGTTCCTCGCTGGTACAACGAGTCTACGGATTTACAACGCTAAAATCAGGGGTTCAATTCCCTATGTGGACTCGGCAGATGACCTGATGTGGCTTTGCTATAAGAAACACACACATTTAATTTAATCAAATACACTTCTGCCTATCTTACGTTATTAGCTGTAACCAATTTAATTGTGCGTCGAAATTCTGAGAACATCATTTCTAACACAGCTTTAGGGGTGATTAAGTCAGCATCGCGGAGTCTCAGTTCCGTAAGAATCCCTTTGTTATGGTAGATTTTTGTTTTTAAAAAGCTCCATAGATAAGTCTAAACGGGTGAAATGGGGAGTTGTCATTTTGCTAAAAAATAATCACTTCTGAAATCTGCAACAAAAGAAATTATTGAATAATAACGTTAAGTAATAATTAATTACAGTAAAACTTAAGTTTTCCGAAGTTTTGTTTTGAATTTTGTTATCTCGAGTAATAGTTATTCAACCGTCATTTTGGATGTTTATTTTTGGACATCTTGTACTTGTTAATTGCGCATTGATACATTGCTAAAAAGATTTACATGACGTCATCAAATCTGACAAAACAAACTACTTGATGTTAAAATTTGTTTGGTTAAATCTAGATGTGTACGTGTTTATGGCTAGGATTATATTTTCACTACAATAACCTGTGTTCATATGGGCATTTGTAGAATGGATCCATTCAGCAGTAGGCCTCATTGTTCTATAAAATACATGATTTGGGTGAGACTAAATATGCAATATTATAGCTCCAGTTGGTATAAAAACTGCTTACTTATTAAATATGCAATCACAGCATGAGAGGGGGGGATATAGATCGCTGGCCCAATGCTATGTACTACTGCCCTTGGCCTGAATAACGATGTTATTATTCGGTAGCATTAGCTACATTCCGAAAGGTTGTCTGCAGAGCCAGATGGAGGGCATGGGGGAACACTCTCAGGGCAAATTTTGGGAAAGCTCACAGACATGAGTTTCATAACTAAGTCAAATGCATGTAATTGCTGTCTATTAACTACGGCTCAATCAATCTAAGTACACAAACGATGCTCAGATAATACACAAAACAATAATTTTATTAAAGTCATGACAATGATTTATTAAACAAACAAACGATTATTTATGAAAGAACACATTGTAGGGGCTTGTTAATTTGAAGTTACATGATAGTATGTTTATATGAAACAATTATAATTTTAGTTGTCATTGTGACATATATACAAACTAATGTTTTTTACCATGATATGCGGTGTTTGAATATTTTTTTCATGACAATGAAGTCATGACAATGATTTATTAAACAAACAAACGATTATTTATGAAAGAACACATTGTAGGGGCTTGTTAATTTGAAGTTACATGATAGTATGTTTATATGAAACAATTAAAATTTTAGTTGTCATTGTGACATATATACAAACTAATGTTTTTTACCATGATATCCGGTGTTTGAATATTTCTTTATATTATTTGGGTGAGGCTCTTCGAATAGGGCCGGGCACAGCAATTGCATGTTTACCTTCCCATTAATGTGGTTTGAAGATAATGCAATGTGTCTCTATTGTTGTTTCAAAAGCTACTGTTTAACGAGTATTGATAAGCTGATATTTTAATCTTTTGAATTATCTCCTCCAGATGGCTCTTGATATGTTTTATATAGTTGACGCTACATTTTTGTTGAGTTTTTTCAAGGCAAATATTATGCTTTATGGCAGGGAGTATAGTCTCGCTAGAACAACCCAGTGGCCTTTTGAGCGAACGATGCTTCGCTTTAGTTTGAACTGTATCAGTTGAAGCATTATTAGTTTTAATGTACGATTTCTGATATAGGGTACTCCATTAGCACCTATATCCAATAAAATCATTTTGAACAATCTTAGTTGATAGTGTTCACTTCTGGTGGTCGTAACATTACAGTCAGTTTCATGTTGTATAGATAATGATTTTCTTCAAATTTCAGTATCGGATACTGGTGGGTGTTCCCGTGCACAGTAGATTGCATGTGATCAAACATTAGGTGTATTTCAGTTAACTCATACTTTACCTAATTTACAATGCAGTGATATCTTGATTAGGCTTAGACTCTTGTTAGATGGGTATAAATTTTGTGATTGTAAACTCACTTGAATTCCTTTAAAGAACGGGTGGGTTCTTGTTATATTTTAATGGGGTGCCTAAGTACATTTGGTTGGGCAACGTATTTATGTTCAAATATCAGTACTCAATCTTTTCTTTTTTTTATATTTATTTTCAGATCGAGAGGACCAGTCTATTTTATGCACGTAAGTTGTTTGTGTTATTTTTTACAAGCTTGACATTCTGTTTAGAAGTTGTGGTCATTTTTTCTCTACCTCCCTTTAAACAGTTTAACATGCTTTTTTTAGCATCATTATTATTGACTCATAATGATTTTATAGTTATTTAGCAATACATCTATTCATTGAAATAAAAGTAAGTAATAAGAAAACTAATGCTGTTATCCAAATTATCTTTCAAAATTAACCCAATCCTACACCTTTGTTAAAGGCTCGTCATGGCCAGGTGGGTTAAGGCGTTCAACTCGTAATCTGAGGGTCGTGAGTTCGAATCCCTGTCGCACCAAAAATGCTTGTCCTTTCAGCCGAGGGGGCATTATAATGTGACAGTCAATTCCACTATTTGTTTGTAAAAGAGTAGCCCAAGAGTTGGCGGTGGGTGGTGATGACTAGCTGCCTTCCCTGTAGTCTTACAGTGCTAAGTTAAGGATGGCTAGTGCAGATACTACTTCTGTAACTTTGTGCAAAATGGAAAAAAACAAACAAACAAACCTTTGTTAAAAGGAATTTAGGCACTTTGTATGCAACTTTCAGACAGTGTATTATTCAAAAGGTATTATATATTTTAGTATTGGTATGCAACATCAAGAGTTTTTATTATGAAACGTCTTTTCGTTCTTTACATACTTTACTAATTTTTGACCGAAGAAAGTGCTCACAAATGTTGTTAGAAGTTTGTTCCTTTCCAACTTTCCTAAAATCATTTGTAGAAATTTGTTCTTTAACAACTAACATGAGTATAAAAATGGGTTTGGTAATATATTACATTTTATAATCACATTCAGTTAGAACAAGTTACGTATTTAAGAGTGAAAATCAACATGGCAGCTGGAATAACTATTAGATATAATGTTCTATGCTTCTGGTTAAAATATAGAAATGCATTGTTTGGTCACTTGTGTACGTCAGCTTAAACGATATTTTCAGCCGTAATCTCACTTTTAATTATCTAATTGAAGAGAGCACTTAATTTGCAGTAACTATTTAGTGGCTTTATATGATATTTCTCTTTTTCATGGTTTTTGAAAATATTTTTATTTCCTGGAAGTATGCATTTTATCTCTGCAGAGGTGAGTCTGGAGCAGGGAAAACAGAAAATACTAAGAAAGTTATACAGTACCTTGCATAAGTGGCATCATCTAAGCCAAGATCATCCACTTCAACTTTGCATTCGGTAAAGGTTTTCTTACTTGTTCATAGACTTTTTTTTTTTGCTCACAGTGTATTGTCATGAAAATAGTGTACAAGTACTTAGAAAAGTAGATTTGCAGAGGAAATTTTGTTTTATGGTTTATCTGCTTTTGTATATAGAAAAAAAAGTTTTATTTAATTTAGTAATTGTGAAAATATTTTTCTTTTCTTTTTCCCACCTAAAACTTGTGTTTTGTTAACAGCGGTCTCACATTTAGATTTAAATGGTTGTGATAAATGTGTAGTATGTATAATTGGAAAATACTTGTATTATTAATACCTCCATGTCATGATACTACAGTTGAAGCTCTTTGCAACAATTGCTTGAGAAACAAGGATCAACTTTATTGCATGCACTTGAATTACAATATAATGTTTGTAATAATAAAGTATTTTTAATATATACGTGTAAGTTAGTTTTGTAGCATGAAAAGTATAATGTGAGAAACTTTCAAATGTTATGCCAATATAAAGTTTTTACAGGAAGAAAATGCACAACCAGTAGATATTTGATCATTCTGAAGTATGATGTTAGGTGGTGCTAACATCACACATGTACATTCAGTGAACTTTGTGTTTGTTTTCTGGAAATACTGAAAGCAGTTTATTGTTCACTACTCTTGCTATAAAAGTTTTCTCAAGTGTCCACAACTGTCTATGAATATATTTAAGAAAACATTGTGAGTAGGGCCTACTTCACACATATGACTTTAGTAGAAGAGGTTAGCTAGTTTTATTGAAGGTTCTTGAGGTAAGTGTCAGAACCCTTTATTTAAGTATAGGCCCAAGTGGATGTTTTTAGTATGACTACACATAATTATTTGTTTTCATTTGAGATCCTTGTTTAGTTTGGGATATGTTTAAATGCAAATAAACACGAAACAATAGTAAATACAAACTTTTAAAAGAAGTTGTAAAAGTAAAAAAAATTAGTTGGTGTTTGGACCAACTATTTCCATGACTATGTCAAACCCACTACCAATAATTCAAAGTAATTTAATTTGGGAGGAAACTAAGAAATTAAAGATACATTTCAAGTGAATAATAATAATAAACGTGTTCTGGTTTTATGATTGAAAATACGTTTACCTTATTAATGTGGTCATGTACAGATTTGGCAAACTCGTGCCTTTGGATAACACTGTATTGTATTTTTTTACTGAACTGCTACACAGTTTAATGATAATTCTGAATTTCAGCTTGGTATGTTGAATATGCAGACAAAAGTAACTAATGTGCAAGAAAAAACAAAAAATAATGTTGATGGGTATTTGCCATGTAAATGAATGATTTACTCAGGCATTAATTATTAATAGATGGAAAGGCTTCTTGCTGTCACAAAGTTGTGAGTTTGCAATAGCGCATGGATAACAAGGAAGCCACTTCTGGTTCCATACTCATCAGTTCGAAAAATATTTATGTTAAACACAAGCAGTGTGTTATATTTAAAAAAATTTATTGAAGATGTCATGTGACAGGCGTAGTGATTTTATTTTACCTGTGACAACTACAGTGTGTTTTAATTACTAGTTTTTATCATCATTAGATGAATACAGCATAGGCTGTATTAAAGTTTGAACTTTTTAGTAATAAATGGGAGTTTCTCATTAATAGCATTTGTTATAAAAATAACATTCAATTTATTGTTAAGATATTTGTTTGATACTTTAAAAGCTAAATTTCTGAAGTCGAAATGTAATTTAAGTTTCCTTTCAAACAGGAGGGACTACTTTATCTTCTGACAACATTAGTATTTTCATGTTTCTTTATTAATTGTTGTTTCACTATATTCATGTTTTTCAAGTATCTTTTCATCTGTTTTTTCAAATTAAGTATATTTATTTTTATTGCTGTAAAATGTGCATTTTATTTTACCTACCCTGTAGCGTAAATTATAACATTACTGTTATTCCAGAAGTGACAATTACATATCAGTTTGGTTGATTTGGGACAGTATTTATGATTAAAAAAAACAAAACAGTAATTTATTTCAAAACTATTCATTAAATTTTTAAGACTAATAGAGGTTTTTAACTTTATTCTCTATTAAAAATGCAAGATTCTGACATTAATTCCTTAATATATTTTGGAACTTTAAGTTGCACGTAATTCTGTAGGTGTCATAAAGCATTAAGTAATGATCAGCTATGTTATATTTTGAAAAACGGTCATTGTTGGTACGTATTTGGTTACAAAAAAACCAAAAACAACATTCACATGTCTCATGGGTTTGCTGTTTTTAATGAATTGATATCCCTAACTATTGTGATAACATCACTGTAGTAAGAGTTATTAACAGTAACTAATGATATCTAATAACAGTAAACTAGAGTGTCTCTTTACATTGTTTAAATTGATAAAGTATTTTGTAATTTCTTTGAGATAAAGAAACGATTAATTATATTTAATCTTGGTTATCTTATGTTATATTTTATTGTTGGTATACTTTTGAAAAAGTCTTAGGTCTAATCACATCTGTCTGTTTTAATTTTAATAGGAAAATCTTTGTTGGTTTGATCGTTTTTTTATAACAACAAAACTATTTATCTTTGGTTATTGTGAATGTCTAAACAGGTGTGAAAGTTGTTTGTAATACTTAAAGTTAAAAACATACAAAAGTTTCTTGTACTGTTACAACACATTGTCTGTTTGTTTTTTGCTTATCTCTGGATTTTTAAATGCAAGGTTATATATTTTAATATGTAAATTCCATGATGACACTGTATGTACTTGTAGTGTTCAACTGCTGTAATGTGTTAACTCTTAACTGATTTGTAGTGATGTTTTCGCAATGACCTGAGACCTTTTACTTTACAGAGCATGTTCACCAGACTTTAAAAAAGTTATTGTTGAGTTGGCCACTGTGAATTTATGGTTTTATATGAAATGGTTATATTTGTATTTTTTAACACTATTTTTTTGCTTTCTTTTTGTATGTAAAAGTATATCATCTATTTCTTCAATATTTCTTGCCCATAAACTGTGAAAACTACTGTTTGTGCTTGTCTTTACACTATATTATTTTCCGATTTACAAAATTTGAAATTCTTCTCTCTTAGTATTTATAGTACCAGTTTGTTGCTGTTAGATTTAAGTTTATCAAACTTTGAATTCTTTATATGCCACTACTAACTGGAAAAGATAAATTATTTTTAGTTGTGGTATGTTTTTATTTTTAGGGATTGCTGATAGTTTTGTTAATGGGAATGAGAATTGTTATTATTTTTTTATTCTTGTTACATATAGTATTAGTAAGACTTACAATTTTAAGATCAGATTTTGCTCATGTACCGTGTGAGCAATTTATTCATGTTAACTTTAACCACAAATTTACTCTCTATTAACACATTTTCTTGTTTTGTAAAGCTGTTTTGTATAATTTAAAACTTACTACTGGTGTAAATTCATTATTATGCATGAAATATCTTTTTACCTTTGGTCTTTAAACTTAAATATTTCTGCTTTAACCAACTTTGTTTTTGTAAGAAGTGTATATTTAGAATCTGTTTTTTAAATATAACGTTCTTAACCTGTACTTTTTACTGACATCTTCTCTAACTAACTCTTTCCACAGACACAGTTTCCACCCGATGTTTTCCTCCAGGTAATTAATATAAATATTTTCTTGCTGCTTTTCCTTTCTTAATATACATATTTGTGGCCCTTGTGTGCAAGGTTTTATGTGATCTGCTTCAGTGTTTGTTGTGTCAATACTAAGAAAAAGTTACCATTTCTGAAAGTGGTGTTGTGACATTTCATTATTATCTGAAGGTTAATTTTTGTCTAGGAAATGTTGAGAGTGAGAAAGAGTGTAATAAATTTTAATTAAATTCAACTATTCTGTAACAATCCTTATTTTAACTCTTACTTTCTTGCACTGTTTTTCTACCTAAACGAGTTTGGAGGATTTATTCTATTCTATAATTAGATTTATTTCTTCCAGATAATATATATTAGAACAGAAAATCTAATGTAATTATTTTAAAATCTCCTCACAAAAACTTTATAAGGATGTTAACTAAATATTACTTATTAAAAATGTTAAGATGCAATTTTAATCTATAGTTACATTTACTTAAATTTTAACCACAACTTTGTCAAATTGGATTCTATACTTGTATCTTTAAAAAAAAAAAGAATTTTCACAGTAAGTAACCTATATGATCATATATAGTAGCTTAAACAGTCACCAGACTACTAAACATGACAGTGATATACCAGCACAGCCTTATTTATAGAAAAGAATAATTTTAATTTCATATGCACCTTTTAACACTTTCCATCAGTGTAAAATAAAATATTTCAATTAGTTATAAATTTTGTTCCTTTTAATGTGGAAGGTGCTGTTGTTTCCAACTTGATTAATTAAAACTGAACTCAACATTATAAAAGTATGAATATATGAGCTGGAAAAATGTATAGCAGTTAGCAAAAAATCAATAATTTCTTTGAAACATTAACAACTACTTTTACAAGGTGTTCATAGTTACATACTCAGAGAGAGAGAGAGAGAGAGAGAGAGAGAGGTGTCAAAAAAGGAAGTGTACAGATTGTTACCATCAGTCCTTCATAAACAATGCAGTCGAGATAGTAGAGATAGCATTTGCATCATCCATATATAATAACAATTGCACAGTGTAATAGAATGTTAACAGACAAAAATAGAAGACATTAAGTTTGGTTGTGATCAAATAATTACATATCGCTTTGTGTTAATTCTTGCCTGTTCTGTTATGTATGGATGATGTAAAGATCATCCCTACTATCTTGTTTACATTGTTTTTGAAGGATTCTTATTGGTCATTTGTATATTCTCTTTTTTAAAAGTTTTTTTTTACTCGTTTGTTTATTTTTAATGCAGTGTTTTAATAGACATAGGAAGGTTTTTTTTATAACCAATTTCTAAATACTTTGAAGTTCCAACTGTAATATTTATATATTTTATTTATTTTTTGTCAATTATTGGTTGGAAATTTCATTTTCATGCTCTAAGCTTTTCAAAGGAATGCCAATTTCTTTATGAGAGCTATTTTCTAGGGATAATAATATTTTCACTAGAAATGTTTCTTTAAAATTACCAGTTATTAACAGTACATATAAAAGTAAATTATCCATCTGAAACTGTCACCTCAGTGAAATTGGTCAACACCTTTTTTTTTTTGTTTGTTTGAGTTATTATGTAATAAAAAAACAGAATGAAGAACAAGAAATTCAAACTTTGGTCATGATGTTTACAGACATTTCCAGAAATTGATATGTAAATATTGTTATAAAAGGAAACTATTGGACTGTAAAGTTCTGTTAACCTGTTGAGGAGATATTTAAAATACTGTTTCAATGAACAAGCCATTCACTCACACAGTGCTCCCACCTACTTGATATATTATATAGAAAGTGAAGAATACACTATGTAATATTACAACGAATTACTTTGAGGTTTGAATATTCTGTGTAAAATCATGCTGCTTTTCCCATGCTTTATTTTATAATTACAATATTGTTTTTTAAATGAAATGTAGCGTGTTTGTATCAAATAAAAGAAATGTTAGTTCTTGGTTTTGAGCTGAACATCCAACAAGCAAAAAAATTAAACAATATATGTGTCTAATAATTTTTATGGTCATAAAAGTATTTGCAAAAGTATAGTAAACCCTATGAAAAACTATAGTACTAATTAAATGATAACTGTTGAGGATGAAATGTTCAGGTTTCAATGTGTTGAGTAACAAATAGCATAAAATGAAATTTACAAGGCTTGTGTAACTAAAGTAATATATGTATGCTTTTTATAACCCTCAAACAGGGAAAGATTTGTTTTAATCCAACACTTAATTCTTTTTATCTAGTACCTTAGTTTTATCATAATGCCCAATACCTGTGGTGAGTCATGTTTAACATTAAGTTCTGATTACAACAACCTATTTGCTTGGAATGAAACTAAAATGCAACCTAGTACTGATAATGACTATAGCTAATTATTTATTTATTTTGTTTAAAGATAATTGTTAAATGCATTGTTTCAATAGTTGGGTACCCCATTTATTTATATTTCCAGCCATAAGCCCAATAGTATCTCACAAGGTGGGAAAACATAGGTAAAGGATGAATGTAGAGTGTTTATTGTGCTTCTGAGGTCTGTTTAATGGGGTTAGTTTATCCAGTTGTATGATCCTTAGTGTATGCAATCAGAGCAGACTTTGTCCTAATGCAAGATAATACTGTTAGGACAGTAACAGAAAATACTAAAAATTAAGCTGTAGGAATTATGGATTAGTCAAGAAAAAATTCTCGACCTTAATCTCTTATGACGTTTCCAGATCCTCTTTAAATAATCTGTATATAATGTCTAACTCACCAGCCTTTGCAGAGTCAGAGTTTGCTTAATACGACAAGATCACATTTAGCATTATTAAGTGATTGATCAAAAAGTTTGCCCTAAATTGTGTCATGCCATGAGGACCCAGAAGTCTTTACTACATTTTTTTGAGAAATATGACTTTCAGACAAAGTGATTCAATCAAACTGTATTGTTGATTATTTTAAATTTGAGTAGGCTTATGTTACAATGCTTTAACTATCAATATACGGTCAAGGAAAATGAATAAATAACTTTATTTATTGTCAATACATTGAAATTTCAGCTCTGTTCATTTGAGATGAAGAATTAATTATGAAATGCTGCACCTTTAGGATATATTAACTTTGTTGTATATTGAATCACTGTTTTTGTCATGTCTACTTTACTTACACGCACCTTAGTTCTTATCATATATTGACTGTGCATTGAAGTTACGTATTTTACTTGTGTCATCCATCAGACTAATGTTACCTGTTTTCTAGGCAAGAAAATGTGTTTTATAAGTAACCTGTTAAACATTTAACATATCATAAATCTCTTAGATATAGCTCACTGTAAATTACATATTTACGTGGAATTAACTTTATTTTTGAAGTACGCAAGTTTCCATGAATGGTAGTTCCAGTAAAATAAAAGGCCTTTTAGTGATAAGTGAAACCCAATCACAAATACACAAGCAAATATTATTTATTCTTTACTTCATTATTCAATACTGACTACTGGTGTCAGTTCAGTACCTGCAGTAACATGACCAGACAAGTTCATTCCTTTCAATAGGTAGAATACTAACACATCAGTTCAGTTGCACAGTGTAATTCCAGGGGCTTATAGTATTAAAATGCTGCTTAAAAAAAAAGAGAATGATTTCCAATTCTTTCTCTAAATTTATGTAATTGATAATTGATGCATATTTCAATTTTATCTTTCTGTGAAAGTTAGAACCTGCAAGAAGTTTCAATTTAAACCTGCAAAAGAATTCCATAGAATATCAAGTAAATTACAGTATCTCCTAACCACCATTTATTTCATTTTTCAGGAATAATACCACAGATGCTATGTTAAACCTGTTAAAGATAGTTTACTTTTAAAGTCTGTTTATGTATAGATAAATTTAACAACATATTTTTGGCATTAAACAAATGAATAAACGAGTTATAATTTTGAATTAATTTTTCATAATGTGGCTGTTGAATAAAAAAAATTCACTTTAAAGTTTTATTATATATATTCTTGAGTAATGGTATGCACATCATTCATGATGATGAGAAAACCCACTTGTAGAGAAAACTATATATTTAAAAACGGCTGGTATGGATAGAGAAAGCGCTAATAAAGGAGCGAACAACGTTTTGACCTTCTTTGATCATCATTAGGTTCACAAACATACCAGCCGTTTCTAAATATATGTACATCATTGCTTTTGTATCTGATATGTCACTGTATTTTGAAAGCCTAATAATGGATCTGTCAGATTTGTTATGTTATTAGTGGTGAGTGAAAATGTACATTGTTTCATGATTTTTCCCTCTTTTCCTTTGTTTTGGAGTAAACTTGGATGTTGGTTTTGCACATTGTATTTGCTTTAAGGTATGCATCTGTTCTTATTTTTCACCTATTGCTTACCTTCTGTTGCTTGTTGCATGTACATCCGTGGTGATTGGTACACGTGATGTTTCTCCTAATGTACACTATGTTCAACGTGTTCCCATAATTCCTTGCACGTGACAGCACTTTCCACAGCAGTATGCCCAGTCATCTAGTAATGCAATTGTAAGTATACCCAAGTTTAAGTGGGTATGTATTTCTGAAGTCTAGTTTTGTGCAACCTGTTTATACATTTTAATTTTGATTGATTGTGGTTTGATGTTGTGTTTTTATTTTAATTACTAAATAAAAAATCTGTAAAGATACTTGTCATGTTTTTGTTTCATATTATTTCTAAAGGGGCTTGTACAAGTTAGTTTTTATTTTTTTTATTATTTTCTCAGCTGTCAGTTTATATTATGAAGGATCTGTTGAACATATGAAGTAAGAGGCTGTGATGAAAATGAAGTAAATTGAATAACACCTCTAATTATGGGCTGCTTTAATTAATACCAGTTGAATTTTTTTGTCACATGCTGTTACAGTGAGGTTTTTGTTATATTAGAATGAGTAGCCTCCCATTACTAATGCATTATTGATTCTTTGAATTAACTTTTGACTTTCCTTAAGAACTAAGCCTATAAAACCACATTGTATTTTTAATGACAATAGTTATGAGAATTTTTAAGTGGCAGCTGGCTTTAATAACACTTGGGTTTTGTTGAATATATTTTTTTACTCTAAAATATCATATGCATTGGACAACACAAGCTATGTTAATTGTTGTAAGATAAGGGTTTATAAAACAGTTCTGTTTGTCTGGAAAACAGAATATTGAAACAGCTAAATAAACCTTTTAGGATTTGATGAAACTTGCAACATAGTAGTATTAGTTCTTGACCTTTCCCTTCATTCATATTTATTGGTTGTAATACACCATTAATGGTTGGTAAACTGTTTCTTGTAAAAAGTGTTAAGAAAAAAAGCTGCTGTTCTTAAACACAGTTGCAGACTAAATAATTCTATGTTGTAAATTTGGCAAATAGGTGTTTTGTTATACTATGTTAATGATTGAAATACTTAAGTAAGCTATGTAGGCAGGAATAATTTTGGCTTTTTTTAAGGATTATTGATATTAACTTATGGTCAAAGCAAGCTAGTTACTCACACAGAGTAGAACTAAATATTGTATTGGTTAACTAGTTGGGTATTTTCATTGTTAATGATTTTTGGTCATAAATTGAATAATATATCAAAATTTGTTCAGTTTATTGAGCTAACAATGAAAATCAATCTTTATAATCAAAATAAGGAATAATAAAGATGGGTATATTAAAGCCACAGACATTCAGGTAAGAAAGCTATTGTTCATTTGAGGCATTATGGGATACATTTTGAAATGATGCTTTGCAGCTGTAAATGTTTTGGGAGATATGACAGCTACATTGGTAAGCATTATTTATTGAGGAATGAGAATCATTGAATAAGTTCTTAATTGTTTAATTACTTTAGAAGGTTTAGAATCCTAAAAAATATAGTTAATGAAAGTAACATTAAAGACTAACAATGAAAATCAATCTTTATAATCAAAATAAGGAATAATAAAGATGGGTATCTTAAAGCCACAGACATTCAGCTAAGAAAGCTATTGTTCATTTGAGGCATTATGGGATACATTTTGAAATGATCCTTTGCAGCTGTAAATGTTTTGGGAGATATGACAGCTACATTGGTAAGCATTATTTATTGAGGAATGAGAATCATTGAATAAGTTCTTAATTGTTTAATTACTTTAGAAGGTTTAGAATCCTAAAAAATATAGTTAATGAAAGTAACATTAAAGAAAAATTGAAAATAACTTGAAAATTTTCTTGAAATGTGATTAGAATATTCAAATGTATGAGATTGATGATTCAAGATTGAGGAATAAGTCAGTAAACAGTTAGAGAGATATTTTAATGTGAAAATTCTGCTTTGTTGTAGTGAGTTTAACTATTGTTTTAACTTAGTTTTCAAGTCAGTATAATGACTGTAGATAGTATTCAAACATGAGCTTAAGATTTGTGAAGATGAAATAAAAATTCAGTATAGTTAGAACAGAGATATTTTAGTATAAGTAACTTCTATTATTTGTTGAATAGTATGATCCTAACATATTTTTAGTCTTGAATTTTGGAACTTGTTTAGGAGTGGAAGCCACAATTTAGGTTTGTTATATTTTCTTAAACTATAATTTTTTTCTTATTCTAGCATTGAGACATCATTCTATTCTCAGAAATCTATATCAAATCTCAGCTGATTTCTTCCACCATATTACAGTACTGATTTGCAATGCTAAAAACAGCTTTAATACTTGTGGTGGGCAAAGCACAAATAGTCCATTGAGTAGCTTTGTGCTTAACATTATACAGAATAAAGTTCAGCTGTAATGATGTATTTACTTTTGTAGAAAGTAGTAATTTATAACAAGCTGTTGATATGAGATGCATTTTCAGAAATTTCACAAGCATTAAAGTAATGTAGCTGTAGTATCTTCAAAACTGTCAGCATGTTTGTTTTTTTAATTATGTTAAAGAAAACTGGAACATAAAGGCAGAAGTTATTATTAAACAAAAGGGCTTTAATACATAATATTCGTGCATCTTATAAATTGTGCCAGTATGTTTCAATTTTTATATTTAAAAAATGCTCAGAGTAGTAATTGTTGCTGACCAAAGTTTTATATCAAATATATGCCACCATGTTTGATTTTAGACATTTTATTTGTACACTAAATAATTGGTTGATCATGTAAAGGATGTTGTTAAAAATATTTCAAACATGCTATAAGTAAGAAGTTTTCAAAGTTTCAAAAGTGATATTTAGAAAATGACTGGACAAGTATTATCACAAATGACTGGACAAGTATTATCACAAATGACTGGACAAGTATTATCACCTCCTCCCAAAAATATACTCTAAACTCATTTTTCATAGCTAACATAAATAAATAAATTTGCTAATTCAAGCTTGATCAGCAAAGAGACAGAAAAGTGCAGTTAAAGCAGTCAAATGTCATTAAATTTCTTTGCAAGCCAATCAAAATTAAGATCATTCATGAAATGAGTTTATGGCATGTTAACAGAATAACTGTTAATAAAAAATCAGTTAGATTAATGAGTTCTAATGTATAGAAAAGCCAACCTGTCTTGGTAAAGCAGCCATCCAACAATGTTTTTGTCATTCTGCTTAGGAACAAAACTTTAACCTAATATTGTTGCTAGTCTATGTACTGAAGAATACATAGTATTCTTCTGTAATGTAATACTGTAATGGCAAAATTACAAAATGCCATATTGTAGTTTGTATGGCAAAATTGAAGTTTTATTAAGGGAAATTCAATTTTTAACAAGTCCATGTGTAGAGTTAAATTGTACTATAATGGAACTCTTGGCTTGAATGAAACTGGAAAACCTTTTTATTACACAATGTGCAACCCCCAACTTCATGAAATTGTTATCCTGTATGCATGTATATTTGCAATAGGGGTCATTATTTTCCCATTTCTCCTCATTTCCTGTCATGGAGAACTTTATTTTTCTCCATTTTCAGGGTGGAGATAAGAGGTCATGAATAAATCACTCACAGATTCAATGCACTGGCACCATCTATGTAAATATAATGTTACTGTCTGTTGTATATCTATGTAGATACTTCACAGGGTGTGGATGGATCTTCACCAAAACTGGTATAACGGTTCATTAGATCTATGGGGAAATATACACAAATTTTCAATTTTGCATTATGTGGTTTGTTTGTTTTTTCTCACTACTTTGCCCAAAATTTGGCATTTTGTGTTTTATGGTTTTTATGGGTATTTTGGGTTTTTTAACATTATATACAAAGGAAACAACTTTTCATGTCCTAAGATAACCTTTCATTAATCATGAATTTACATGGTTAGTCATTTAGTTTCTCCAAATTCTGATAGAAGTACAAATTTTGTTCTTATTTTAATTGTTACAAGATTTATATATTTCCTCAAGTTCATTGAGATTTAGTCTTAAAAATATGCATAGCAATTTTGTATTGCAGAAAGACCTATTCTTTCTTGAAATAGAAATGTCAGTATTGGGAATCTTAAGTTTTAGTTAACTTATTATCAGGTTTAAACTCAAATAAATTATTTGTATTGATACAGTATAAAGACAATTTATCCCTAAAATGTTTGTTGTGAATATATAAAAAAAAAAAAAATGAAACATGCTCTTTATCGACTCTAGGGGTCTCTGTAAAATGAATTTAAACTTTCATCAAGGGTAAATGTAACATTCAGTGTTTTTGTGTTTTTACAAAGCTTAACAACAATAATAGCATAGTGGTTAGTGAAATTTGATAACTGATAACTTGCCAGGCTTTTTAATTGATGATATTCAACTTGGTGATTATTGTCACACAATAAATGGATTGGAATAATCAGAAATAGTAATACTTGGAAACAATAATTTTTGATTTGTTGATTATTATTTGGAGAATCATGAACGTTTAAGGTAAACAAACATGAAACAGTTTGAAAGAAAAGTTTTTTTTTCTTCATCTTCAATACCTGAGTTGATTAAATAATCAAACATTAAATTTGGTTAGTTGGTTTTGTTAGTACATTAATAAATTCAGTCAAAATTACAGTGAATTGATTATTTTATGTGACACTAATCAATATAATTGATGCTCATAACTTATTGATTAATTGTGTTGATTACCTAGCCCTAATAATAGTGGAAATGCTTTAGGTAGTGGAAGGTATTTTATGTTTATTGTAACAAGACATCTTTTTTTCTACCATTAATCTGGATATTGTGAATTTTGATGTACCAGTAGCTTAATGTAAACTACTTATTTAATTAACAGTAACAGGATATTATTTCTTAAATTAAAACAATTTAACTAGAAAATTGGATTTGTAATTAAGTACTTCAGTTGTGGTTTATTCTACATTGGATCATTTTTTTAATAATCTGACTTCCCATATATGTGTATTCATTTAAGTCAAGACACAGTATATGTGTAATATGCATTTGAAGGTTTTTCTCGGGATATATGACAAGACTTGCTTATAATATCACAAAACTCACTTGACTTGTATTTCTTCCAAAGTTTTCAGACCTATAACCTTATACCTGACTTAACAGTTCAACTGGCAAATAAAGAGGTAATTTCCAGCCAAGCTTGTAAGATTGCTCAGTGACTGAAATTAAAAATAAAATTGAAAATCAAGAGATGCTCCCAAAAGACCTACAATACAGCTTAATGATCTTGAACTTTTTCAGATGGCCATTTCATGTGCACACAATTTCTTTGGAAACATAAAAGAATTTTAAAAAGATAAATTTCAGACATCTAAAAAAACTACATTTATTTGGTAACTTAGGCTACATTGGTAGCTTTTTACATAATCCTGATAACATTATTAAGAACTTGTCCAGTTAGTAACCCAGTAACACAGCAGCAAAGGTTTCATAGATCCTTATCCTTTGCTCTACCACTTTCAAAACTGCATGCAGTGTGACCCACTTACTCTCTTTTGAGACTATTTTATAATTAGGTATAATCTAGTTTGGGCAAGAAGAGATCTAACATTTATTAACATTACGATTTATACTAGTAGTACTGATCTTTATTGCCTCCATAACTACAGTCAATGAAAAAAAACAGTCTATTCAGCAAGTATGAAATGTCTCATTTAAAACAAGTAAAATCTAATAAGGATATTGTTATTGCATCTAATAAAGGTAATGGTGGTATAATCCTTATCAGAGTTGAGCATGTGCATAAAATAGAACATAATGTTAATTATCTCTATTTCACAAGAAGGTAGTTTTTAATAAAGCATAAAAAATATTTTTGAATCTTTTTATAATGATTGCATCGTATGGGTTCTCATCCTGGTATTCTTTAAGGATTAACTAAAACCCTCAAAACAAATATATCCACAAGACCTGTTGGGTCCATTCATCATTGGTATGTTTAATTAAATACTTACCTGAACACTTTCTTAAAAGATGTTTCCTCATTAGAATATACAATTTTCTTGACTCTTGTTTCATGGTAACCTTTGATGTCAAATTCTTAATTACAAATATTCTACGTTTGACTTGGTAACAAACCTTTTACATGAAGAGCACAGTTGTATTCAAAAGATGTTAAAAAAAACAATAGAAATTAGAGACAAACTATTATTATTTTATGATGATGAACAATGAAACCATACAAGTTGTGAATAAGAACATATTTATTGAATGTTTCAGAGTATATAGGTTCTATTTTTAACATATTACTACAATAGACATTAAAATATAACTACAATTACTTAAGAACTCTTGTACTACAGTGAACAATTGGAAGTAGAGGTTGATTGTAAAAGGAAGCAAGTGAAACTTAGAAATATTATAGATTACTACTTTATACTATTTTATTGAGGAAATGGTTAAGTTTCCTTAATTTTGTTATGTAATATGTATTTATTTCATTGTATTTTATCAATTATGAATTACTAAATGTATGTTGCAATATTCAGTACGTCTAACATTTGTGATTAAAAACTAAACTACAGTTGTTGCATAGTACAATTATTCAAGATGTTTATCGTAACCATAACTATTCTTAAGCCCTGTTTATCATGTTTTTAAGATTGAAATCATAATTGTTTACTAGAAGTACCAATCTTAGGTTGTATTTTTAAGTTTCTGCATGATTCTAACTGCCTGTATTTTATGAATAGTTGTTGATTTATATGTTCATGGTCTCAGTCTTAAATTTTTAGCCTTTTTTTGTGTGTGAATTCCATTAATTTAAAAAAATGGTATGTATGGGCTTCACTTTAAGGTTATAGTAATATTTAAAATGTACAATACATGTAAAGCTTAATAAAGTTGTTTTTGTCTTTACCTTATGTCAGGGGGAACTGGAGCAGCAACTACTTCAGGCTAACCCTATTTTGGAAGCATTTGGAAATGCAAAAACAGTTAAAAATGATAACTCATCAAGATTTGTAAGTAGAAATACTGCCTTTTTTATTAGCACTTGTGTTAGAATTGGGCTGCTTAATAGTGTGTATATATAGACATTTATTCAACAAAATACATTGTAATTTTGTTAAAATGAACAAATTTTCTTGTAGAATATATTGTTGATTTGGAAAAATGTTGTATGCTTCTACATCAAAGTATGTTCTCATATACTATAGTACTTTTGTCTAAACATATTAATAAATCTTACATTATTTGTATTACGTGACTTGCTGATAAGTTTTGTTTCATAATTTGTTTTTCAATATTTATTTTTGAAATACTTCAACTAATATTTTTTTAGTGCTGATATGGTATTAAATATGGCATATTTCTTTTCTTGTCAATTAGGGCAAATTTATTCGCATTAACTTTGATGCTTCTGGATTTATTGCGGGTGCTAATATTGAAACCTGTATCCTTTGATGTGGATTTGTTATTCTTTCGTTAGCTTTAATTTTTTTCACTACATGAAGTGGCCTAGAGGTTATTGTGCCAGACTGTGTGGAGTAAGACTGTGTAGTAATAGCACATGAACCAAGGATCCTCTGATTCATTGTTGTATTAAGATAATCCAAAAGTTGTTGGTGGTTGCTGTTTACCAGCTTTATTCATTTTAGTATGTCACTGTGATATATAAAGTTGGTTACTTTATCTAACATTATGAAGAATATAGTTTTCAAATTAACTATGTGAAACATTACTATATTAATATCTTCAAAGTTTAGGTACTTGTGTATGGTGCCAAGTTGTGTAACTTAATCTATTAACTCTTTTGCAATGGCTACCCTCTTTAAACACTTGTGCAAGTTCCTGAGTTACATTCAAAATTTACTTAAATAACACTACCATCTATGTATGTGAATGAAATTAACATTATAATGTATGTTATGATTCAAAATTTTGTTATTTAAGTTTTAATTTATTTATCTCAAAAGTAACCTTTAATAAATACTATTTTCTGTTACACATGATTCTTAAGCTATGACAGATCTCAACTTTTACAGTTTGTCTTGGCTCAAATAATGTTAGACCTGTAGATGTATTTTAGACAAATAAGTTTATTTTTCCTATTGACACACAAGTTTCACAGTTCTCTGGTTAACTTGTTAACTGCCTTAAGTATTATATATAATTCATTTACCAATTCAGTTCTTTTAGAACATCTTGTGTTAAAAAAAACACCTTGTTTTTGTATATGTATTACAATATACAATTAATACATTTTGTCAACCCTAAATGGGTGTTACGTCCACCTTCTGTACTTTTGTTTGAGCTTTATAATGTACATGTAATTGCTTGATATACATGTACATAGTCATTAGAAAGAGTTCATTTTATCTTATAATTCACTAACAGTTACTTTGAAATTGGTGTGCAGTTTTTATCATCTGATAGATGTAACTGCCTGTAGTGTTGCTGGCTGCTTGATCTCCTACAGTCTTTAAGTTTTTTTATTTAGTTAAATTGTATTTAGGTTTTACTTTTATATCTTTTAAATATACATCATTTTTTGTGGTAATTCTTAAGGCCTAAGATCTTGCGTAAGGGTAATATAATTTTGCCAAAGGCTTGTGTATTTCTGCTGAAGATACTGTAATTACAGCCTGAGGGTGCTGCTGACTTTTGTAATAAAAGGTAAGGAATGGGAAAAGTAAATAAAACATTCAAAAAGTAACTGTGAAAAGTAAAAGACTTAAAATTACGAAAAAAGTAGAAGGTACATATATTTATTTTTTAATTTTAAATCTCATTTTACTGTATATTAATATGTACAGCTAATGGTATGTTAGAGAAAGCAAAAAATAATAAAAAATGTAGAATTTACTTTTAAAAACTTTTGATATTCACTTAAAAGGTTCGAATGCTTATACAAATAAAATTCAAACTGTAAGATGGAAGAAAAAATATTTGTATACTTAAATTGAAAATAACCTTGCACTTGAACCATTAAGTGCAATATTGAGTACAAATAACCAAAATAAATAAATAACATTTTTAGTAGAAACGCTTGATTAAAATGTTATTCTTTGTGTACAGATACTTATAA
The DNA here is from genome assembly GCF_004210375.1 of Tachypleus tridentatus. Classification (NCBI taxonomy): domain Eukaryota; kingdom Metazoa; phylum Arthropoda; class Merostomata; order Xiphosura; family Limulidae; genus Tachypleus; species Tachypleus tridentatus. The sequence continues at coordinate 47,894,825 of NC_134835.1, forward strand.
TTTGTAACAAAATCTTACCAGTTTTTGTGAGAATACTTTAAGAAATCAAAGGGTTATAGTATGTATTGTTTGCACTCGTATTATTCTCCAGACAAGGTTGTGTATTTTATGTGGTCCTGATGAGGAACGTTTAACTGTGTTATAGTTTGTGTAAATATGTGAACAAAAAATAATTTGAAATAATCTTTGTAGTGTAATTTTAATCTAATGCACTAAGTATATTTCTTAATGTATTTCACCTGATGTGTTTTGGTTTCCTAAAGATTATTTCATTTCAATGTTTTTTGAAGCTGGAATGCAACATTTTTTTTCTTTTCTTTTCTTTTTTCTTTGTACAATGTAAAAGATAGTTAATGCTTCAAATAACTACGACTGACAGTGACAATTATACTGTAATGTTTATTTCACACAGGTAGACACTTAAATTTTAAAACATTTTTTCCATGCTTTGACAATTGCTATAATTATATTAATCTGAGGCAAAGTAGGATTAAATGTTTTTACATTTTAAGTAACTCAGTTTTCCTAGTATTAATCTTCTTCAGTACTTTTTTGTAACACTTAAACTTTTTATATTGTCATAGCTAGCTGGCTAGTTTATAACCAAACACACATACACACATATACTTGTCTTTATGAAATTTAAAAATTAGTTATTGTGCTTCTGTCTATATACCTCCAAAACTTAAGTAGTTGCACAACTTTTACTTAAATTATTGGTTTAATTTGTTAATTTTTATAAACTCAAATTAAGCATCTCTGGTGTACAAATATTGTTATTGTTGTTGTTAGTAATATGGTAATTATTAATCCTTAAGCAAGATTTTTATAGATTTATTAGAAAAGTCTCGTGCCATTCGTCAAGCTAGGGATGAACGTGCTTTCCACATCTTTTATCAGCTACTTAGTGGAGCTGCACCAGAACAGAAAAGTAAGAAACCTATGAATAGCTAATTCTGTAATAATAACATTTAAGTGTAATCCCCATTTGATGTAATAACCATTTTCTCTATGTTTTTCACAGTAAATGTAAACAGTACACTTTCCTGTTGTTTAGTATAAGCAACAAAGTACTTTAGTGTACAGTTAATCCTGTAAGTATTAATTTATGTATGACATCACTGAACCAGGAAGTGTATAAATGAGTATTGAACACACATTTTAGTAAAACTTGTAAAAGCTAAACAGTTCAAAAAACAAGGTAAAGGAAGCTTAAGACTTTTTAAAACTGTAAACAAGTTATAAAATGTATAAAATTGTAAGAAGAGTTACAGAAAAGTTTACTTTGGTTAAGAAAAAGGTAAAAACATTTAAAGAGGAAAGACTTGTATGAAACCATAGCATGAAATGTGTAAGTGAAGTTATATGAAAAACAAAACAAACTTAATAAAATGTATACCAGATTTGATTTTAAAAACCTCAATAATGTTATCTTCATTGAGGTCAAAAAGTTATTCTGAAACCATGGATTTTAGGATTGTCAATTAATTGATTTCCGTTTAATGTGTTTGTAAGGTTTCTTTCTGTCTCCTTTTTTTTTTTATTGGAAACCAAACAAACTCATTATCAGTGTCAAACCTTTTCAACCACTTAGCCAACATTTGATGTTTTTAGTGTTGTCAGTTATGTCCTTCAGTGAAGTTGTTTGGTGGAATGTCTTTCTAAAGTTTACTGCTGTACATTGAACAGCATTGAACACAACTCTCATAATCACAAGTGTAGCTACACAATATCTTATTTTTCAGAATGGCTTGTGAAGACAAATGTTATACTTTGAAATTCCAGAAGTAACAAGTGTAGCTTACTTATTGGTACACTGTACCTTTAGAAGCACTTTATTCCAAGGATATTATACTAGCTGTAACTTGTATTGGGTACATTTAGTTCATAAAAGTAATGTTTAAGAAACTTGTTATTTATTACCATGAAAGGAATGAAAGGTTAGATCAACAATAATTATTGAAAGAAAAAACAAATAGAAACTGGCTAAAATAACTTGTACAAATAAGTTCTTTATTCCTTTGTAGCAAAATAATGTCATAAGAAATATTGCTGTAATTTATAGTATAACAGAGATATACATGGGTTTTACCAGGATATTTTTTAAGTACCTTGTTTTTGTTGGTTGCATTTTGTGGATCTTGGAGCAAGTTTTTTCATATAATGAACATTCCCATAAAATTAAAACTTTAACAGTAATTAGTTTAACTAGTCCCTCTGTCTTCATATGAAATGCATACAGTTGACTTTGTCACTTAAATTGTTTTTTTTTTAGGTTATTGAAACTTGGAATTTATATGATATATTAGAATAATGTTTTTGTTATAAATAGAAGAATATCTTTTGGAAGACATAAAAAACTACACATTCCTCACATATGGGAATGTTCCTGTACCTGGAGTAGTTGATAGCCAGGAATTTAGAAACACAATTAAAGCCATGGATATTATGGGCCTGTCCCAGGAAGATTTAGGTGGTAAGTTTTATGTTTAGTTTTCTAAAGATTTTTAGTTTTAAAATATTTCAGTGATGTGTGTTCAACCATTTCTTTGTTGTTGTTGTTGTTCAAGAAGAAAAACATATTTAGTTAGTCAAAAGTGAGGAATACAGATGTGTTAAATACTATTTTATATATATAATTTTTTTTATTATGTTTCTGCTTGCTTTTAATCTATAATATTGCTTTAGTTTATGTTCTGATTGTGAAGATAATGCATTCTTGGGTATATAATGTTGTTCTATTACAAAAAAAACACCTTATATTTGATTGTTGTGTTCTGTAGTTCGAACTTTTGTGATTATTCAGAATACTGTTGAATATTGCTTATTAGAAGATGGTTAAATGAGGTACTATAGTAAAAGAAATATTTCTTATTGTACTTTTGAAACGTTTTTAATTGTTATTTGACATGCAGCTCTATCTAAAATATCAGGTTACTGTTTCCCCAAATAGTGAAAATGTTGCCCTTTATATCTTTGTGATGGAGTCAGTATAGGCCTTTAGTTAGAGTATTACAAATGTTCTGATATATAATTTCCAATATGATTTTTTTGTTTACATATTTTTAATACTTTGTTTTTATTTTAGCCATATTCTGTGTGATTTCTGCTGTTGTACTGTTTGGGAATATGAAATTTAAACAAGAAAGAAATTCAGATCAAGCAACTTTACCTGACAATACTGTTGCTCAGAAAGTCAGCCATTTGCTTGGTCTCAATGTAACTGAGATGACCAAAGCATTTTTAAGACCACGATTGAAAGTTGGAAGAGACAACGTGACTAAAGCTCAGACCAAAGAACAGGTAGAGAATATTATATTTTAATTATCTGATGATATACATTATTGAATAAGAATAAATAAATTTTCTGAGATTTAGATAAATCCCAAATTTATTCAGTTTCCTTTCATTTGATAAAGAAAATTGAAATAATATACTTAACACGAATTAAAAAATAGTGCCAAAAAATGTACAATGTAAAAGAAAATCAGAACTCAATCCTTGATAGTAACCTTTTTTGTTTATTTTCTGAAACTAGAACAATTGCATTTCAGATTGCTGATTTTTCTACCCCTGCAGGTAGAATTTGCTGTGGAAGCTATAGCTAAAGCATGTTACGAACGTTTGTTTCGTTGGTTGGTTAACAGGATAAATCGATCACTTGACCGAACTAAGAGGCAAGGTGCATCCTTTATTGGAATCTTGGACATAGCTGGGTTTGAGATTTTTGAGGTGAGAACTTGAACCATGCATTATAGAGATTTGAACTACATATTAGAATCAGTGTACATCAAATAGTTCTAGAGAAATGCTGTTTGGTTAGTTTTCTTCACAGTGAGACATATAAAAACTTATTTTGTAAACAAAAAATGCCACTCCATCATTTAATTTTTCTGTGTTTACGACAGCAAATTGCATTTGTAATAAAATACTCTGACAAAAGTGGTGTGGTACTACAAGTACCTTTATATTATGTTTAGTGTAACTTGTTTAATATATTTAAATGAATTTTTGTAAGTATTGAGTGGAGTTCTGCATATTAAATTTCAAAATTTAAGTAAAATAATTTTAACTATTTCAAGAAATTTTGTTCACAAATATTTCAAAATTGATGTTTCATCATTGTGTAACATTTATTTTGTGTAATTCACAAAACAATAACAAATATTCAAACTTAATTTTGCTGCACAGATTTCAGGAACATCACATCTAAACAATGCAGTTATGGACATTTCTTTGGAATTTTGGTTTAGTGGTTTTTAATAAGAAAATATAATATTTTGAGAATATAATAATCAATGTCTTGTCTTTTTTGATTTTTTCTTCTCTGTTGGAGGCTTTTTTCTTTTTTATCACAGCCCTTTGTTCCCACCTTTTTTTGAAGTCATAACGTGTAGTCTGAAATATTAGTAATGATACAAAACTTTGAAAAGCATTACAGACAAAGTTTTTAAATATCATTGGATAGAATAGATTATAAAATACTCATCTCACTATAAAGTAAGTAAAGTTGTTTTAGCAGTAACTTATGGTGTTTATAGGAAAATGACTAAACAGAGCTCCTGCACAGATGGATAGAGGAATCTGATAGGAAGTTTAGAAGACTTAGGAACAAACCTTATTTGTTGTTTTTGTTGTTCCATTTCAACATTCTTTTCATCCATGAAGATGTTTTTATTTAAAAAACTACATAATTCTTTTTTTTCTATGACAGTATGTTTATTAGGTGAATTGATCTTTGCCAAGAATATTGTTTGCAAACATATTGTTAACTAACCTGGCAAAGGTAATTATGGCACCACTGTCTTAAGTCATCAATGAATCATTGATAGTTTTCAGTTTTTTTTTTTTTTTTCAGTTGCATCTGCAACTTGTGAAAGGAATTGTCAAAAAAAAAAAAAGATATGTTAAGTGATGTTGAAACTGACTGGTTATATGATATTGAACTCCAGTAAAGAATAAAACATTAAAAAAAATTTTTACCTAAATATTTATTTATTTTGTAATCTTGAAAATATAACATGACATCTTTTTGGAAAATCTTACAAAATGGAGAAATGTCTAAGCAGATTCTTGGTACTGTTTGATAAGTTTAAGTTTCTCACAATTTAAGTATTTCTCCATTGTAAGAAAAAAAAATAGTAATAATCAATCTTTAGATATCAGTGACATGTTTCAAGTTCAGTAAGAGTTAAAGATGAACTCTGATTTTGTCTTTTAAGTTTCTCACACATAGGTTGAAAATGCTGAAAAAAAAGGCCTATATATAAACCATAATCAATTTACAAAGCTTGTGACAGTTTCAAGTATTTTTCTGTATTTTTAAAGCTTAAAATAAACAAAACATAATTTATTTTAAATGTTAGCATGTAGCTTTATCTGTTTGCTCCTGAAGGTTGTAGGGTATATTTAATTAAGGACCTGTGAGCTTACTAGAGCAAAGCTCAAGAATTTGTCTAATATAATAGATATTTTAGGAATTACTTTAGGTTGTACACTGTGGTTTTTCAAGTTCCAAACATCTGTATTCATGGTTTTATTAGACAACAAGTTGTGAGCCCATTCTGATAGATAAAATTAAGAACATTTATTTTCTTTTAACCACAGATGAATTCTTTTGAACAACTGTGCATAAACTACACCAATGAGAAGTTGCAGCAGCTTTTCAACCACACCATGTTCATTCTGGAGCAGGAAGAATATCAGCGAGAAGGAATTGAATGGAGGTTCATTGATTTTGGACTCGACTTACAGCCTACCATAGATCTCATTGAAAAGGTGCATTGTAGTGACTTTTTTTAATTTAATTAATTTCTTGATGTAGTTCATTCATGGTTTTTTAGAGTTAAACAGTTGATGTTTTCTTAAAACAATGAAATCGAATTAAAGAACTGTTGATGTTGTAGACTCTTCTATTTTTATATAATGAAATACGTTTAGTCTTGATGTTTAACTGAAATTTGAGGATAATTTAATAAATTTTTGTAACAGATTTTCTCGTTTGATCATGTGGTTAGTTAGCACAGGTCTGCAACAAGTGTGAGAATTTGAAAGTAATGATTTTTAAATGATTGTTTCAGCTCTACACTTGATTTAAAAAATGAAATTTTGTGAACATAAATTTTCTGGGAGTTTATCATCACAGTTGTTACATGAGGAGTATGTATTTTAATTAAAACAAGCTTAAACTGTTACTTTTCTATGTAATAACTCTTGGTGGCAGCAACTTAAGTTTTTTCTTATAAAATTACTATATTTATTATTATATTTGTTTTATGGTTTGGTTTTTATAAGTACTTTTTCCTTTTAGTAACCAAAATGGATTTCTTCGATTTCATACTGATATGCATCTGACTAATAGTGACTTGTAAAAATTGAGAATTAAGGTGACAACTTTTGTCTGATAGGTATTTTAATAACATTTTTTTGTAGTTGTATTATCTATTAGGTATATTTCTTGCAATGAAACAATGATTTAAAGAAGTTCTGTACGTTTGCATGCTTTTGTGTATGTCTGCATTTAGTTATTGTACAAATTTTAAGTTTACATATAGTTTGTGTGTATAGATTTTAAGGCTGTATATTTGTTCTTCAGAGTGTTTTGATAATTTGATCTTCATTAAATCAACTGAATTCTTGCAGCCCATGGGGATATTTGCTCTCGTGGATGAGGAATGTTGGTTCCCTAAGGCTACTGACAAAACTTTTGTGGACAAACTTCTTAATGCCCACAACACTCACCCCAAGTTTGTTAAATCAGACTTTCGTGGCGTAGCAGATTTCAGTATTATACATTATGCTGGCAAGGTAAAACTGTTTGTTTTAGTAACATAACAATATTTAAATTTAGGTGAAATTGCAGCTAAAATGTTTAATCTAGTAATCTGTTGAAAGTTGCATATTGATGTTTATGATTAATTACACATTATTTGATGACCCCCTTGTACAATTGTTTTATAACTTAGTTAAGAAGATCATACCTGCCCATTGAGTTCTGTGATATTACTAGACATGGACATTTTTAAGATAACAATTCCTTATTGCTAATCAAATGGTGTATTATTTTACTTCCAAAATTTTACAGAACTTGGACTATTAATCTAGTTAATAAAATTCTACTATTGTCACTTGGTCTAATAAGTTGTAGGACAGTTTGAATTTTGGCTGTAAATAGCTAATAATATTGTACTGTTTATTTGTGGTTTATCAAATTCTAGGAAATTATAAAGACATTTCAATATATTTTGTTTTGATGCAAATACCATAGAAGAATCAATTTTATGTAGCTGAAAATTAGAAATGTACCATTACTGATATTGCACACCTTTTATTGACCAGAAGATTCATTAAGTATCAATAAAACTGATATTTAATAGTTAGGAAGTGTAGTTAATGTGCCTACTAATTTACAGCAGATACATCTTTGCTCTGAGACATGCTTCTTAATATATTTGACTCAAATCATCTTTCAGCTTCATGCATTTCATAAGAGAACTCTGTTAGTAAACAACAAACAGGCTGTTTTAGAATGAATGACTTTATACAGCTCACTGCTTGTTACTGAATTGGATTAGATATATGAGGTGCAAGAACTATTTTGAAATAAAATGCCATTAAGTTTTAAATGCATTTTTATAGAAGTTTGTTAAAAGTATGGTAGTTTAATAAGTAGTGAGATTTATTGAATTAAAATTTAATTATCAAAATTTTATTTCTTACATATTTAGTGAGATTATAACCATGCAAGGTGAAAAATGTTTTTTTTGCTTGATTTCAAAGTAAACTTTACATTTTATGTGGTACATAATGTTAATGTGCTGCTGTGTCAGCCTAACAAGTTATGGAAATAGGAATTTCAATTAAACCTGAAAAAGTTTGGATAAGCCATGAAATTTTGTTAAATGAAATGTATAAGTAATTTAGACTAATAATCAACATACCTCTGTATTGACTGTTGATTGAACTTACATTTCTTGATTATAACACTTGATTTAATCTCTATTGTGTAGTTATGTTTTTGATAAATTCTAGTGCTATTATACTTATAAACTTCTTATGAAAAGATGTTTCTTTTACGAATTGTATACGTTTCAAGGTATATATATGCATGCATGGATATCTTACGGATTTACATATCCATAAGTAATGAAGAGAAATACTCGTGATCATTTGACTAACACATGAGTACAAAATTTTTGATAAACTTTATGACAACTTGTTTCTTATTTTATGGGTTTAAAGTGAGTACAATGCATTTAGGTTAGAGGCAGTTTATGAGGCTGCAACAATCTTGAATGCTCTGCATATAATGTGTATTGGTGCTGATAACGGGTTGTTTCTTAACCATGTGGTATTTAGTAATTTAGGAGTTACTGGGTGAAATAAAATAAATTGTTACACTTGGTACATCATTTTATGCCAGATGTGACCTGGGCAGGCCCTGCACTTTCAACTGTGGATATTTATAAAAGTGGCATTCAGTTCAGATAAAGTCTATGATATGAGATGCTTTTCAGGTAGAAAATACCAATATCACTGCACCATCTTTATGAAGGGTTTAATTTTATCTATATCTGCCACTGTAGTAAAATGTATCTTTATTACTTTATTTATACAAATCTTTAAACTCAATATGTTGTTTTGGTAATTGTATTCAGCATAATATGATTCTCTAAGTGAGTGACTCTTTGGCTCAGTACATTTGTATTAAGTCTTTCTGATAGTGTACTGATAACTAAAATTAGTTTTTTTTTTTTTAGGATTGTAGCCCTTTTAAAAACTATTATTTGATTGTTTACACTCTTGAGTATAAACATTATATTTGTAAAAGTAGCTGAACATTATAGCATATCTATATTATAAGAATAGTTATTTTATAAATTTCTGAATACAAATGACTTTTAATCAGTGTTTTTGTAAAAAGTGATAATGTGATTAAACAGGTGGACTACTCAGCAAGCATGTGGTTGATGAAGAATATGGATCCTCTAAATGAGAACGTGGTGTTATTACTCCAGTGTTCCCAAGATCCTTTTTATAGTGCAGATATGGAAGGATGGTAAGTTATTCTTAAAGTAGGTAACAACTAACACTAACTTACCCTTTGGTTGTGAGACTTTTATTATAAAAGTTGTAAAATAGATAACAATATTTCCTCATATTATTAAGACTCCATAGATTCATTGTTTTTATTTTCATTGCCCTTCCTACTATAGATACTGAAATAAATATAACTAATGTTATAAAAGCTTTTGTAGGTAAATGTTTTCTTTGTTTAAGTTTAAGGATTGGACCAGCCACCACAGTTCAGACTCTTTATTTTTTCAACCTTCTAACTGATATTCCAGAGATAGAAGCAGTTAATGTAACTGATACTTTGTTTTTACTATTTGTTGTAGGGAAGCAGGTAGTATAAAATATATTTTAATATTTTATCTGCTTTTGGTATCTTGTCTATGGAATAATGTTAACCCCATGAGCACTGATAGGTTAAAGTGTGCAAGTTACGACCTTTTTTGAAAGAGTTACCTTCAAAATTTGATTAATCTTATTATTAATGTATGTCAGTAAATTGGGCATCAAGACATAGTTTATAATTCAAATTTTATTATTGTGTAAGTTATAATTCCTTACTTTCTAAAGGAAATACTTAAATTCTCAGCCTTTACTTCTGTGTATCATGCAAGGATTCTACAATTCAAACTGCCCATTTCAGATTTTATTTTTTCCCCTATATGATATTTTGAGTGTTTGACAAATACATACTAATGCTATAGATATTGGTAAATGAGAAAGTTAAACCATCTTACCACACCTCTCCTCTTTCATTTTGTCTATTGATAAATTTCAGTAATTTTTTTATATTTGCTGTTGGATTATTTATCAATAAAAATTGCAGATTGTTCTTTTTTAATATTAATTCAAAATCTAGTTTGTTTTGGTACCAGGTTAGGAAATATGTAGTTCCAGTTTCATTGTTTGGTTAAACTAGCTATTGGATGTTTTTTTTTTTTTAAGATCTGTATAGTTTAAGTAGAAAACAGGTTAAATTATAGAGGTTTTAGGATATTGTGATTTTCTGTGTAACATTGTTTTGTGTTATAAATCATATATTTGAAATAAATAATAATGGTTTGGATTGCTGGTATCACTACAAAAAAAATTGGCTGTACAATGCTTTCTGTGAATGGCAAAAGGCCTGAAGTCCAGTCTTAAGTACTAAATTTTTTATTTGTCATGTATATGTTAAATTTATTGTTATAGAAGTAATTAAAACATAAATATTAGAAACTTATTTTAAATAAGAAAATTTAAATGAAAAAGATCTAAAATAACATCATTTGCAATACTTAGTATCTTAGCATATCTTGTGGCATGGTTGTAGTTTGATTTTAGGGTGTTTGTTTGCATAAAGCTTTCCCCTGCTGGTACAGTGGTAAGTCTACAGATTTACAGTGCTAACATTAGGAGTTCAATCCTCCTTGGTTGGACTTGCACTCACACAGAGAGAGAGAGAGAGAGCACTATCAACCCCCAACTCTGATACATGGCTTTTGAAATGCTAACAGAGAAAGTAACAGATAAAGGAAACATATTACTAGAAAAAAAGTATATTCATTTAAGAGGTTCTAGAGGTTATTAAAATGAAATATGAAAACTAAGATGAAACAATAAAATATTGTAACATGTAAGTCGCATCAAACTCAAATTGTTTTTGAGTCCAATTGATTGCACTCTACTTGTGACAAATAACTAATATGAGGGTGTTCCTAGAAGTTTGTTGTTAAACATAGTTTTAGAGGGAGAAATCAAGGATAACATGTTCAGCAGGTTTCTTTCTTGTCTAGTCATTGGCTCAGCCACAGGAGAGTGATGATAATTTATCTTCTGAGCCTTCATTTTCTGATTTACACTGAGTGAGAGTACCATCTTGCATAACATTCTTCTCACTGGTAATCTGGTTATTAGCATAGACTGATAGGAACTGCTCTAGAACTTTGGATTAAGCAGCACCAGTTGTATTTGTTTTATACCCTCATTATTGTCATCTAGTTCTTGAAATGAAATTCTTCACCATGTCAAAGATGGCTCTAAACCTAGGCTTGTTAACTACGTGAGGATTTTGTGAATACAGACTAATTGGACAAAATTACTGTGTCCCAAAAGGCAAGAAGGTTTTACAAGATTTGTGATGCTAATTTCTGTTGACTTATAGTATTATCTTGAATGAAGGGTAGTTTCCATGCAGCTATTATTATAGTTTGTACTGTAAACATATCTTCTGATGGTATTGCTGTATACTTGTACATGTTTTACAAAAGTAGCAGCCATCTGATGTGAATCTTTCTCCACTCTTCCTGTAGTACAAAGTGTTCCATTGAGTACTCAAACTACACAAAAGATTGTCTTCTGATATGACTGGAACTGCAGTGTCACTGCAGACAGCAGTATTGTGAGTAATCTGACAATTTCTCTCTGACTTTGGTTGCTCTTCTTTTGCATGTCTAATTGACTTTTGGTCAGTTCCAGGAATCCTTTTTGTCTTCGGCATGGCTTCTTGTGTTTTTATCAGTTTTTTTTTTTAACCCACAATTGTGTTGGAATTATTTGCATCATGCAGGTTATCTATTTGTATTTTCAGGGGTGTCTGTTTTACTCATTAATCTATGTATGTATTTGTGTTTTTTATTATTATGTACCTGTGATTTTAAGAGTGGAAACAGCCATTTTAATACATGTATATTTTCTCTGTTTTCCATCTTTAAATAGAGAAGAGAAACAAACATTTCAAATGATATATATATATGACACATGCACATACAAATATAGCATTTGAAATGTTTGTTCCTCTTCTCTATTTAAAGATATGTATATATATATATATATATATATATATATATATATATATATATTTTTTTTCTAGCTGAGATTGTGGGTATGGGAGCAGCAACTATGACTGATACTGTATTTGGTTCTCGAACTAGAAAAGGAATGTTCAGAACTGTCAACCAACTGTATAAAGATCAACTGGCCAAGCTGATGGTTACTCTACGAAACACCAACCCCAATTTTGTTCGATGCATTATCCCAAATCTGGAAAAGAGAGTAAAGGCTGTGTTTAATATATTTAAAAAAGCTGCTAAAATTGATTTGCATAAAATTTTTATTACACTTGCAATATGCTTTTTCACAATTTTCATAATTTATCCATTGTAGCTTCCAATCAAAGGTGGTAAAAAGTAGCATTGCTCTCCTTTTACTTTGAACTGCAATGAATGAATTAAAAGGAATGTGGAAAAATAAATTATGTAATTATTAGGCCTATTGGTTTCCCAATATTTTGCCAAATTTTAGCATTCAAATTATAAATTAATGTCATCAAAATACTCATTCAGTGTTGGGAGGAAAATTATTAGTTAATTTTTCAAGAGCATTAAGCAGGAATATTGAAACAAAAGCCCTGCTGTTAGAATATGTATTAACAATTAAGAGTGAATATTTAATATATTTTAAACTTTAAAACTAACTAAGTTTTGTTTATGAAAATCATTGCTTAAAATTTCATTATCAAGAGGACACTACACATAATTTTAAAGACTTGACACTATTGGATAGATTAGCATTACTTGTCAAACTCATATTAATTGAATATTAAAATGTAAATTAAATTAAAGAGTGCCTATTTCAATAATATTGCACAATGACAAATAAAACTTGTGGATGTATATTAAACATTTCACTAGAAATAGTGATTAATTTTATTTTTAAATTTTTTTCTTCTTTGACTATTTACCTTATATCTGTGTACTTTTATAAAATAAGAATTGAACCTTTGTGGAACCAAACAGAACTGAACATTTGAAGTTTTTTGCCATATCTAATCAAAACTAATCTCTTGAATTTTTAGGCAGGTAAAATTGAGGCATCTCTGGTACTGGATCAGCTACGTTGCAATGGTGTTTTGGAAGGAATCAGGATCTGTCGTCAAGGTTTCCCTAACAGGATACCTTTTCAAGAATTCAGACAGAGGTGGAATTTTATTGGATTATCTAGTTTTATGTAGTTTTTGTTTTCAGAAAAAGTCCACCTACTAGGACTTTTGTATAATATATAGTTGTTTTATACTTTACATTTTTAGGAAAAATCATGTACTAGGACTACTTAGCTTTTTAATTTTTTTGTTTTCATAAGAAGACCAGTTTCTAAAGCTTTTGTGTGTGTGTGCATATATATAATGAAAACCTTTTTCGCATTTAATAAGGAATATGTGAACACTATGAAATTAGCCTAAATACTAGCTGGTCAAAAGTTTAAGACCATACTGAAACGAAGCGTTAATCGGTAATCACTTAACGAAATTTAGTCATTTGTGTTCAAGCATTAGCGTTTTCAACATCTCCCACTGACATCTCCTGTGTTACATTGGGTAAAAACATGGCAAAAGCTAAAAAGTTGACAGAGTTTGAATGTGGCAGAATTGTTGAGCTGCAAAAGCAAGGTCTCTCTCAACGTACCATCGCTGATGAGATTGGGCATAGTAAAACTGCTGTTGCAAATTTCTTAAAACACCCTGAGGGATATGGAATGAGAATTTCAAGTGGTCGTCCAAAGAAAATGTCACCAGCTTTGAGCAGGAGGATTCATTGGGTTGTCCGGCAAGACACCAGCTGATCATCAAACCAGATTAAGGCCCTTACGGACGCAGAATGCATCTCTAGAAGAATAAGGCGGCATCTATAAGAGAAAGGCTTTAAAAGCCATAAACATCTTCAAAGTCCACACCTCCTTCCACACCAGGAAACAGCTCGGTTAAATATTGCTGAGAAACACCAAACATGGAAACATAGAAAAGTGGAAGAAAGTTTAGTTCTCTGATGACACACACACACACACACACACACACACACACACACACACACATTTATTTTAGTTCTTATTAGAAAAGACATGAAGTTATTAGATACTTTTTTTTTAATTAGCCATTACAAAGGTTTTTATTCAACTAAATACAGTAATTTTATTTAGCTAGAAAATGCTACAAGGGTGATCTTCATGATGTTGTGAAATGTCTATTTTATTTAGTTATTTAAGTTTATGTAAAGGTTTTGTGCACAGACAATATATATCAAGTCTGAACTTTGAAATTTAAAAATTGAAATCAGATAATTTTTTATTTGATAACAAAAAGATGAAAGATAGTTGCAATAAGTACTTACTGATTATCAATTTGATGATTGAAATGAAAATCCTTTATCTTTTCAGATATGAACTTCTTACTCCTAATGCCATTCCTAAAGGTTTCATGGATGGCAAGCTGGCTTGTGAAAAAATGGTGAGCATGTTTTCTTTTCAAAATAGAAATTAAAATTTAATTTTTAACATAAATTTTGAATGTTCAGAGAGAAAGTAAAATTTGCCTTCAGGCAGTGAAAGTTGCTTCACAGTGAACTTGTTTGCTCAGTTACTTGTCATGTTTTATAGTTTTACATAATCGTTAACACCAGTGAGGCTTATATGGATGTCATTAGGTTTTTAAATTCATTTAAAAAAATATATTTATGCATATAATTGTTTGTGAGTCCATTGTTTTGTTGATTACAGAGTTCCTAATGACATAAGAGATAAGCAAGAAATTTAACCAGAAATTATCAATGATAGCACATCTGTGTAATTTACATGGAAAGTTTAATTTTCTGTACTTGGTTCTCTACACTGAATATTGTAATACACAAAAACGTAGGATTATTCAATACCAGGTATTCACTGTTCATGATTTATGTGGAAGGCAGTAATTTGAAGGTTATGCTTTAAATCTCGATCTTTAGGTTTGTGTCGTGCATCTTGGATGGGAAGGAAAGTAGCAGCATTAAACTTTGAGATCATAATACATACTTTCACTGGTTAGAGATTAAGTTTCATGCTATTAAACTGTTACTTACTGTTAGGTTACTGTTTTTGGCTTTATGATCAACTGTTCTTTTGTATGAAAATATTTTCAATTTGACTAATCACCTTTAATTTTAGCAATTTCTTTGTCAGTTACTGGGTTTTTGCTTGCTTTAACTGGTTGTCAAGATCAATCATTCTAAATCTTGTTATTCATATAAGTGCCAATTCTGGTCTTTGATGTTAAGAAAAGAAAAGATATATTCAGTTTGGTCTTGAAGTTTATATATGGCTTGAATGTTCAGCTGGAAGATAACATTTAATATATTTTTTTAAGTAAAGACAATGTCATGTATACAGTCACTGTGATGTAACTATGGTTGTTACAGCATTGACTGAGATATGGTCAAAAAGACAGTGTCTCTTATATTAAAAATCACATTTCAGATTATTTCTATGTGTTTGAGGCTCTAACTTTTAACTGTGGTATAGGCCTAGACTTTATTGGTAGGACTTTTAAAATAGTTCAGTTAATGTTGGCATCATTTCATGTTAGACTGAAGTGTTTTTATACTAATGACCTGTAAAATAATTCAGTGCTTGTTGTCAGTTCATGTTAGTTTAAACTATATTTAAATGTCAACTTTTAAATCTTATTAGATCAGTGCTGTTGTTAATTTGTGTAAAGAATAACTATTTTTATTTTAGTATTTTGGCACATTATTTAATTTTTTAATTAGTAATATTTTGTAAAGTTAATTTATTCTGAATGCCAGATTTTTTTATATTACCTATGTTACACTGTTTATTATGTTTTGTATTTTATTTTTATGCAATACAAATGCAATGAAAAGATTAAAATACTTTTGTAAAATAAACATTACTGTAAAACTGCACAGATATGATCTGTTAATTTGTTTTATGACTTACTTTGCTGTTTGCATTTTTCATGTTCATTTTGAAAATTTAGAGCCCAACAAAAATATTGACTAACTCATGATTTGGTGATTTATTTAAAAAAACTGATAATTTCATTACAAAACCTTTCCTGTGAACTTTTAGATATAACCACACTATGCAAAATTAATTAATCTTCAGTCTGTATATAAAAACTCCATTTTTATGTCCATACTTAATGATAAAATAATCATCCTAGAATTATTCTTACATCACTGTTAGCTAATGAAATTTGTATTTGTAAAGTGGTTGGTACTTACGTATTAAATGACCAGCATAAACCATTTGTAAAATGCTGTTCATTTGATAATGGTGTTCTTAAGTGGTAGTATCTAATAAATGGCTATTTTTGTTATTGTTATGTACAAAGTCATAAATAACCAGGGATTTTGTAACTAATAGTTGCACATTTTCTTTAATTTGAAGTGTAATATATAATTAGGTTGAATTGCTTTGGTTTAACATAAGTTAATGTAACAATTCTTTGTATTCATTAAAAGATGAAAGAAATGCATACAGAAATTGCCTTTAAAAAGACTAATTTCACCCTGTGTATCTGTTTTGTAACAAGTAAGTATTTATGCAACATTGTTTATTTTTTTTACTGTCACTCTTTCCAGATTCAGGCCCTGGATCTTGACCCTAACCTTTATAGGGTTGGTCAAAGTAAGATCTTCTTTAGGGCTGGAGTTTTGGCACATTTAGAGGAAGAGCGTGACATGAAGATTTCTGATCTGATTATTCAGTTCCAAGCATTCTGTCGTGGCCTTCTTGCTCGAAGGTAAGTATCTATAATTTTTTATTATGTTTATAAACTTGTTTTTTTTCTCTTTATTAACCACATATCAAAGAGTTAATTAACTAGTGAATCTATAAATTTGTGGGTACTAGAACTTGGAGTTTACTAATTGTATCACCTGGCATGGCCAGGTGGTTAAAGCACTTGACTGGTAATCCAAGAGCTGTGGGATCAAATTCTGGTCACACCAAACACACTTGCCCTTTCAGCCATGGGAGCATTATAATGTGATGATCAATCCCAGTATTCGTTGGTAAAAGAGTAGCCCAAGAGTTGTTGGTGGGTAGTGATGACTAGCTGCCTTCTCTCTAGTCTTATGCTGCTAAATTAAGGATGGCTTGTGATGATAGCCCTGGTGTAGCTTTGAACAAAATTCAAAACAAACAAACTAATTATATCTTTAAAAATTTGCCAAACTTTCAGTAAACATTAAAAGCTGTTGTGCACAAAAGATCAGCATTAATAATGAAGTATTTACACTAAATATTTAAGTTAATTTCCAGTCTTTACTGAGTCAGACTGAGAGTATGGTAATGTTCATTATATGAATAAATTTTTTTTTTTCATGTTACAAATTTCATATTTAATTTTCATAATTTTGAAAATGTGAATAAATATCAGAAGTTTTTTAGGTAAATCTTTGTATTTTATCTGTTATTTTACTACCTTAACACTAGCTGTAACTAAATCATGAATGTACAGTAATATGAAAATTATGAAATAAAATAACACCTTTTTTCTTTATTTTTTGGTGCTAATTTTAGGTTAATGATATTTAAAATGTTAACTGTTAACCTTTTAATATCCTTTTGATTTTGAGGTTTTTTCTTGACTTGTACTCGTGTAAGCAGTTTATTCATCTGTGAAAAGCAAAAATGTCACAGCAAGATCATATTGGGATATTTGCACTCAAACACAAAGCTAAATAGGGGTAGCTTCCTTTTTTCTAAGTTCATTGTCAAAACAAAACTTTGTATACCTCTCAAACATAGTTAAGATAGAAAAATAACAAATAAAAAATTTTACTGAAAAAAAACCAATATAAATCTATTTAGGAGATTTTACTGATTATGCAAGTAAAATTTGAGACTTTTTCTTGCAATGATATAATGCATAAGATGTATTAGAAAACATTTTTAAGAAAGCTTGTATTTGATTTTCTCTTTAATGAATTGAGATATTTTGGTAAGTAAACAGAATGACTTGAATTTAATAAAGCCACTATAGTGATGGATTTTTGAACCCTGCTTAGATAGGTTTATATATGTTGTTTCAGAAAAATTGCTCTAATATTAAGCAACTAAGAAAGAAGTGGCATACAATTTGGTGTAGTACAGGCATGGATAATTGTCAAATGATGACTGTTGGTATTTTCTTTTTCCAATTATTTTTATATTTGCTGTAAGCAAAATTTTTAAGGTAAATAATTTCACTTTTATTATCCTAGTATGTCAGTATTTATTATTGATGCAGGAAACAAGAAAAGTGCTCAAGGTACTGAACTTCTCCATACCAAACTTAGAAAATGAAATAATGGTGGTTAGGTAGCTTTGGTATGAATACCAATCCTTTAGATTGGAGTGCTGATTTGATAAATGTTGATGGTTGTATTACCTTATGTTTTTTATTTTAAAAAAATTGGTTTTTAATTCCAAGACATTATCTCTTCCAAAGTTTTGGTCCTCTTTAGTCAGGTGAACCAGACTTTTAACTACACCCACTAGCTAAGAGCAGAAAATTTTGGAAATTAGCCTAAATATTTAAAATTTAGGTGCAGTTAAGTGAAGTTGGCAATTTAATTTTATGGCCATGTTGGTCTAATTAAGATATTTGTATTATTAACAACTGTTTTGCTCTTAATTCAAAAATCATTCTATTAAAAGATTAAAAATATGAAACTTTAAACAATAATGTAAAAAGTTTTTCAGAAGAGAGAAGTGATAAAATTTTACTTTTTAAACTATGTTATTAATCAATTATAGTTAGTTTTTTTATTGAAGCTTTCACAGCATGGCTTAGAACTTCAGACAAAAAATACAAAAATTTTAAATATTTAATATTTTATGATTTCTAGTAAAATCTCAGTTAAGTTAAAATTTTATTATTTATGGAGCTTGTAACTAATGATTTGTTACATTAGAATAAATATTAAAAAGACTAAAGGTTTCTAATACTTGGTGGGGGTAAACTTTATCTGATTAAAAGATTGGGTTGTTTCAGTTTTTGGCTCATAATTTTTAATGGTTCAGGAAATACTGATACAGGTTGAAGTTGAAATACCTTTAAATATACTACACTCTTATTGTAGAATTTTTTCCCCTATTTATTTGTGCATATTGGTTTTAAGGTTTAGTGTTAACTCATGCTTTTACTATTATTTCTTTATATAAGGATATTCTACATAAAACATATTTTCACATATAAAGTCTGCATTGAAAGTTAATATCTATGTTTGTCAAAGAGTTATAAATTTTATTTAGTAGTGTTACTGACTTGTGTGATATAAAATGTGAGAGTAAATCAACATAATACATTTTTCTCTTACTTCTTCAGTGTAAAAAGATTTAACAAAGTGTTTTGCTTTCAGGAACTATCAGAGGCGACTTCAACAGTTGAATGCTATTCGTATCATCCAGAGAAATTGTTCTGCTTATCTGAAGCTGAGAGACTGGGCATGGTGGAGATTATACACTAAGGTTAGTAATGAAATACTACATATTAGACTGGATGTTGAAAACACTCTGTTGAGGTTATTCATGATTGATTAGCCTGCACTTATGGAGAGTTTGTAAAAGATAGTAAAAAATCATTAAATATCATGATATTGAATTTGTTAGAGACCCTACTTAGAGCATGATTAAATTGTATTCCAAAACTTGAAGCCAACTTTGAAGGTACTCATTGAGAGTTCTTCAGTTTGTTACCTTTACAGTGTCAAATATTCTGCAGAAAAAGTGGTAAGTTAACTTTGCTCATAGGAATTTGTAAGATTAAACTAGCTGGCTGAATTTTAATCATCCAAGCGTAAGAAACATTTCAGCGAAGTGGAGTTTGTAACAGATTAAACAATAATAATTAAAAATTACTTAAATGAGGCTGAGATGCATGGAAACTATGTTAAAGAATACAGAAATAATACTGTAAATGAGTCACTAAAGCTCCCCAGGTGATTAAAGTGCCTGACTCTCAATCTGAGATTTGTGAGTTTGAATCCCAGTCCCAAAAAACATGCTTACCTCTTTAGCTAAGGGGATGTTAAAATGTAATGGTCAATCTCATTATTTGTTGAAGAAAGAGTAACCCAATTAGGGGAGGGGTGATGACAAGCTGCCTTCTCCCTAGGTTTTCACTAGTAAATTAGAGACAACTTCTGCAGATAGCTCTCATTTAGCTTTACATTAAATTCACATGAAAACCAAACACTTAAGTTAGTGGCTAAACATTTTATAAATGATACTAACTGTGATGGAGACTACACCTAAGATAGTAACTGAGTACTGTGTAAATGATACTAACTGTGATGGAGACTACACCTGAGGTAGTGACTGAGTACTGTGTAAATGATACCAACTGTGATGGAGACTACACCCAAGGTAGTGACTGAGTACTGTGTAAATGATACCAACTATGATGGAGACTACACCCAAGGTAGTGACTGAGTACTGTGTAAATGATACCAACTGTGATGGAGACTACACCTGAGGTAGTGACTGAGTACTGTGTAAATGATACCAACTGTG
Organism: Tachypleus tridentatus; assembly: GCF_004210375.1. Lineage (NCBI taxonomy): Eukaryota > Metazoa > Arthropoda > Merostomata > Xiphosura > Limulidae > Tachypleus > Tachypleus tridentatus. Next base: position 47,915,207 of record NC_134835.1, read on the forward strand.
GAGACTACACCTGAGGTAGTGACTGAGTACTGTGTAAATGATACCAACTGTGATGGAGACTACACCTAAGGTAGTGACTGAGTACTGTGTAAATGATACCAACTATGATGGAGACTACACCTGAGGTAGTGACTGAGTACTGTGTAAATGATACCAACTGTGATGGAGACTACACCTGAGGTAGTGACTGAGTACTGTGTAAATGATACCAACTGTGATGGAGACTACACCTGAGGTAGTGACTGAGTACTGTGTAAATGATACCAACTGTGATGGAGACTACACCTGAGGTAGTGACTGAGTACTGTGTAAATGATACCAACTGTGATGGAGACTACACCTGAGGTAGTGACTGAGTACTGTGTAAATGATACCAACTGTGATGGAGACTACACCTGAGGTAGTGACTGAGTACTGTGTAAATGATACCAACTGTGATGGAGACTACACCTGAGGTAGTGACTGAGTACTGTGTAAATGATACCAACTGTGATGGAGACTACACCTGAGGTAGTGACTGAGTACTGTGCAAATGATACCAACTGTGATGGAGACTACACCTGAGGTAGTGACTGAGTACTGTGCAAATGATACCAACTGTGATGGAGACTACACCTGAGGTAGTGACTGAGTACTGTGTAAATGATACCAACTGTGATGGAGACTACACCTACACTGTGTAAATGATACTGTGATGGTAGTAGACTGAGTACTGTGTAAATGATACCAACTGTGATGGAGACTACACCTGAGGTAGTGACTGAGTGCTGTAGAAATGATACCAACTGGTGGAGACTACACCTGAGGTAGCGACTGAACGCTGGAGAAATGGTAACAACTGTGGTGGAGACTAAGCAATGTGTAAATGTGAATAACTAAAAACTGTATAAATGGTATAAATCTGATGTTTACATCTTTGATGACTTAAAACACTAAATACATGGTCTGAATCTCCTAGATTTTACACCTGAGTTTGACATCACAATATGAATGGTCTAAAGTCTCCTAGTTACTATATCATAATTAGTGACTAAATATTAAATAAGTGGTTGAAATCTCCTAGGTATACACTTGAGCTAGTGATTAAACACTATTTAAATGTTAGTAAACTCAAATAAGACTGCTTTTAAGTTGTAGATTTAACTCTAGTGTAAGGGATTATACATTAAGTAGATTAGACTGACCTTGTTGGAGACTTGAATTTGAAAGTTAGTGATGCTGTATTTTTTAATGTTTTTTTCTAATAATAATGGAATTACTTATTTAAAAAAAAATAACATAACCAAGATTCTTTAATTTTAGATAAAATGTTCAGACGTCACCAAAACGTTTTTGTTCTTCTGGTAAGCAGGTCAAACCATTGCTTCAAGTTACAAAACAAGAGGAAAAACTAAGTGCTAAGGAAGATGAACTGAGACAAGTCAAAGAGAAAATGGAACATGCTGAACAGGCAGCTTTAGATCTTGAAAAGAAACTTCAACAGGTATCAGACCTTATGTGTGTATATGCAATTTGAAATATTTCAATAGTAAGTCTAGGTTTATTTCTAATCCAGAAACAAAAACTTTTCAAAACATTTATAACTGTATAAACTATTTTGGTCCTTTTTTACTTTTAAGTATAATTGTTAGCCAATGGAGTAATATAACTTTCTTCATATTTGCATCTTCAAGGTAGCTGGGTAAACAAGTTGTGATAATTCTTTAAACAAAACTTAGTTTGACATTTTTTATACAATGTATATTTTTCAAAAATAAAATGTCTTGCTGAGAAAGCCTTTTAAATAACACAACTGTAATCTTGCACATCTTTAATATAGAGAAAGAGACCTTGCTTATTTAATATTTAAGTATATTGTCTGCAATATATTTTCTTAATGTGGTTCTTTTATTTTCCACCTGAATAGATTGATAATGAGAAGAACATGTTGGCAGAACAACTTCAGGCTGAAACAGAGTTGTGTGCCGAGGCTGAAGAGAGCAGGTTAAGGCTTGCCTCAAGAAAACAAGAGCTTGAGGAGATACTTCATGATTTGGAAGCTAGAATAGAAGAGGAAGAAGAACAGAACCAGAACCTTACAGCTGAGAAGAAGAAATTACAGTTGAATATTCAAGATCTAGAGGAACAGTAAGTATATTATATCCTTTTTTGTTTCTTTGTGATTTGTGTGGTATTTGTCTCTACAGTTCTAGGTATCCATTTAATCACTCATTCCCATGGTACACATTTAAGGCAAGTTAAACTACTAGTTTTACTAATTGCTCTTTCATTTGGGAAATGCCCCACACCAAAGAATTATTGCAGAAGCATGGTCAATAAGGTAAGTTTGTGAAGTGGTCATTTTTCTTTGTAAGCTAAGCCCAAGAGAGAGATTAATGCAAGTATACAAGTGTTCACACCCTGTTCACAAGGATGATAATTAAGTGTAGAACACTTGCATAAGTTTTTAAAAGTTTAATAAGAATGTATTCTTATCTAGTTGTATCTAGCACTTTTCATGGTGGTACAGTTAAAATTTAATATCTGCTGTATTGTTTAGTAATTTTATTTCGTAATGTTGTCAGTAATTATATAGGTCAGTACAGGCACCATAATAACTGTAATAGCAATTTATGCCTGATGTTCTTACTGAACAGTGTGTTAATCAGTTTTAATATTGTTTGTATATATCACATTTTGTGTTACTGTAAGTATTTAGGAAACATTTGTTTCCATTTTGTTAAGTTAATTTACTCTCTTCTATAAATCTCAGTGTGTTACTTAAACTGAATCCAGAAACTTTCATTTGTTGGCATTGTTTATCATCTTAGGTTAGAAGAAGAAGAGGCTTCTCGTCAGAAGCTTCAGTTGGAGAAGGTGAGCTTGGATGCCAAGATAAAGAAGTTAGAGGAAGACTTTGCTTTAATGGAGGATACCAACCAGAAGGTGAGGCCTAATCAGTGAAGTTACTTAAAATTCAGTTTTTCAAAACGATTTATGTAATTATAATTTTTTTTGCAATGAAAACGTTTTGAAAAGAGATGTTTTAAGGGAAAAAAAATGTGTACTATTTTTGTTTATAAAAGTAAAATGGTATGGAATTTACTGTAAATCAAAGTCTATCTTTTCTAGATTTATGCTAAAGTAACAAGTACCAGTATGTTACTAAAACTATCATAGCATGAGCAACTTTTAGATAGATGTTTTTCAAGTTTTGAAGTACTGTTTTTTAGCTGGTTTTTAGTTATTTTTTTGTTTACCTTGCTTGCAGTTAGCTAAAGAAAAGAAAGCGTTTGAGGACCGCCAGTCTGAAATTTCTCAGTGTTTGGCTGAAGAAGAGGAAAAATCAAAACACCTCAGTAAACTCAAATCAAAACATGAAGCCACTATCGCAGATTTGGAAGAAAGGCTTCGAAAGGAACAACAGGTATGAACATACTTCAGGAATTAAGACACTATTTAGTCTTAACCTGGAAAGATTAAAAGCATCATCATGTTGAAAAAACAGGTAAACCTAATCCTGTATATTTCCTAAGGAAACTGGAGGTTGTACATTTTTATCTGTGAGAGGAAATAACAAGAGTCATAGAATAATAATAATAATAATGAGAAAAGGTTTAATTAATGAAGAATGACTGTACTAGGGAATCATGTTAAAAAATTAGAAAGTTAATTCACAAGTCTAGTATAAAAACAGTCAGCATCTTTATTCTTTTGATAGTGTTATTTTCCTGTAAAGATAAGATAGAAGTAAACAACTAAAAGTGTGTGAAAAGTAAAAGAAAAAACATAAGCATTTAGTATTATATGGTATTGCTTTTATTTATACATTTTCAATCCTATGACAGTGATGCTATCTTTAAACCTTATTATAAGTATATTTTAATATTTATAGCTGTGTATCAGATAAGTTGTATTCCTTTATTTAAAAATTGTCTCTGAAAATAACTGAAACTTCAGCCTTTATTGTGACCACAGTTAAAAAATCTCATTTTTAGAACTATACCGGGGACACAAATAAGAATGTAGACATGCCTTGGTTCAGATGGCCAAAGTGCATCTTGTACAAGTTCTTGTAATTCTAATTTGAGATACTGCTGCAAGAAATATAAACTATTGAAAAAGTCCATAGTCTAAAATAAGCTATGACCACTTTCAGAGTAGGTGCTGTGCTGCTAAGTCAAGTTTTAAGTTGAATGACATGTTTATAATCAATAAAAAGAGGAAAATTTTGCTCTTGAATGCTATTATTGTAAGAGGAAATGTGCATTTATACATGTTTTCAAGTGAGGTAAATGAGTCTTAAATTTGTTGTTGAGAGCAGGATTCCTAGCATGTGGCAGTACTTTCTCATCTTATACATATTAGATTTATTGACAGTTGAAAGGTATGAACATGTTTCCATTTATCTGTTTTTAAACATTTTCTTGCATTTTATGTATGTTGATGGTGACAGCTAATTAGTGATATGGTAGAGAAAATGGGAACATTTACCTGAAAGACTTAATACTCACTTTTGGAAGATTCTAGGGATTACACAAATGTAGTGTGAAAGCTGTAAGATAATATATAGTATTTTTACCCTCAAAAATAACAATCACCCTGCATGTGGATTATTCATTAAAATTATTTTTATTAAAATAGTAGATTTTTTTTTCTTCTGAAACTGCATACTGTTTGGAAAGATTGTCAAATTTGCACAATTTCATTCATTAGTTCCAATTCTGTAAAGAATTTTCACAAGAGTTGTGTAAACTACTTGGAAAACAAATAGGTTGTTATAGGTTTAAAGTTATTAATCACTTTTCTATTACAATATTAAAAAGGTTACAGTAGTTACAATTTACCAAATATTGAAAATATTTTAATTTCAAATTTTAATATGCTACCATTCCCTTAACTACAAAATAAAAATAAGTTTGCAAAACAATGATTTATAAATTTAATGAAGTGGTTTATATTTGAAGAACCATACATTATTTTTAAATAAGTAGTATATTCTCTCTCCCCCAAATTACATTCTTATAAATCATTGTTTTGCCAGCTTATTACCATAATGTGCTTCCATACACAAGTTGATGTAAATAAATTAAAAAATGAACCAGGTGCAACTTATAATATCATATAAATTAAATTGTTTGTTTAATAAATGTGCTGTAATTTGGTAGAATTGAATATTATCAATGAAATCAAATTATTCAATAATTCAATTAGTACATTATTTTTACCAAAATGCAATTGAACAATGGGAAAGTATCCCAATGTATGGGTATACAAATATTTTATTGCATCACATGTTGAAGCCTTTGTAGTAGAATGTACCTTATTTTCATGTTAATTTATCAGTTATCAATCTGTGTATGGGCCAATATGATATCACATTTTACATTTTTTACTAGTGGTTATTATATCTATGATATTAGTAAATGATTGTTCAAGGGGAAAGATATAATGTAATTGGGTGTTCAGTGAGAAATTGCACACTTTGAACATATTATTCTAATGAAGTATTAATGTGTGACAAGCCCAATCGGTAGTAAGAGACGAACATTATTTAACACTTGTAAGCTCAATATATGAGTAGTTGATGTTGTGGGCACGTTACAACAAGGGTAAATAGATTAAATACAGCAATTGCTAGATTAACAAGCAGAAAATAAATTATATTTGGATCATTACCACCTGCTCTTGTTTAATGATTATAAAGGGGCAAACTGTGGTTGTTTCTTTAATTATTTTTTGTGTTAATTAAAAACAACACAATGAATTTAAAGTGAAAATTATTTTTAAAATTATTTTTACTATTGATTTTAATGTCTAGATAAGACAGGACTTAGAACGAATGAAACGAAGACTTGAAACTGAACTGAATGATGTAAAGGAACAGCTCAGTGAAAAGAAATTACAAGTAGATGATCTGCAGGTTCAGCTAGCTAAACGTGAAGAAGAATTAAACCAAGCCCTTGTCAGGTATTAAAATGTCAAATCAAGAAATGATACCTATTAATTTTATATATACAAATTCAAACAATTGTATCAAAAAATTGCTTTGTGTTTACTGAAATAAATTTCTACCCAGGTTCATTTTTTTTGTCCATTTATATTTTGAGGTTTAATGAGAAGGATTAGAAACTATCTCAAGCAAATATTTAATGTGAAGGCTGTTATTGGATTTTCTTAACAGAATTTATTTGCTGAGTTGTAAACTTACACTGCACAACAAAGTTTTTGCTTCTTGAACAGTTGTAGGTTTCTGGCTGCTGATCACAAAAATCATATCCAAATTTGCCCATCATGTACTGTTTCATCGAATTCCTCAGTTTTGTCATGTTTTTTTCTTGTATTTGTGTCCAAAAATTTCTGTTTCTATAAGAGACCTATGAACAATGTTTTGTGCAGTCTGGCCATGTCCAGGATATGAAATCAGGCCAGGTTGGAAGCTGTTCTGTGGAAGTATGCAGCCTGGGCATGCCTGGGCAGGCTGGAGCCAGCTTGACACTGTCTCAGCAGGCTATAAAAGTGGCTTGCATACACAGATGCTGCTCATTGGATTAATATAGACCTTATATTGTGTACGCATTGTTTCAGAATATAGCATTGCCTCAGTAACAAGTAAGTTAGATGTCATAGACGTTTTACAGGATGATTGGTGTCGTTCAATATGTTTCTTCAATGTTGTAACAGCCTCGATACATTCTGCTATATTTGTGGTGAATATACGCTTGTTCATCAGAGACACTCAATGGCTGCTTTTGTGAAGAAAGCATATCATCTGTACTACAGCTATAAAATTGTGATCAAGACCAGGAATGGGTGCCTCATTTTTTGTTGTGTGACATGCGCTGTCTGTCTCAGAGCTTGGCTCAGAGGCACTCGAAAGACAATGCCGTTTGCTGTCCCGATGATATGGGGAGAACAGAAAGACCATGTGATCGACTGTTACTTCTGTTTGACTAATGTGTCTGGTTTCTCTGCCAAAAACAAGAAGTCAATTGAATACCCTAATCTGCCTTCAGCAATGATACCCATGTCTCATGACGACAGTCTTCCAATTCCAAAACCACCAGAGGAATGGACCTTAGACAAACCAGATGAAGAAACTGCAATGCAGAGAACTGGCAGTGACATTGATCTGGATTTTGAACCGTGCTTCTCAGGCAATCCATGTCTCATAACACAGTCAAAATTAAATGATCTGGTCAGAGATTTGGGTCTGTCAAAAGCTGAATTTCTGGGTTTGAGACTGCAGGAATGGTGTTTGCTGTCACCAGTTAAGAAAATTTCTGTTTTTTGAAGCTGCCAAGATGATATAACCAAATTCTTTGCACAAGTTGGCAGTCTCTGTTTTTGTGTTGACATTGAAGGATTGTTCTCTGCTTTGGGTTATGACCATGACCCTCAAGAGTGGTGTCTCTTTATTGATCCATCAATGTTAAGCCTCATAGCTGTTCTGTTACACAATGACAACATTCACCCTTCAATACCTGTTGGCTATGCAGCACACATGAAAGAAACCTTTGAGAACATAGAAATGTTGCTGAAGCACATTCAGTACAGCAAGTATAACTGGAATATCTGTGGAGGGCTGAGTCATTGCTCTGTTACTGGGATTGCAACTCGGCTATACCAAGTACTGTTGTTTCATCTGTGAATGGGGCAGTCGGGCCAAAGAGTCACATTATTCTAGACTGAGTTGGCATAGAAAACAATGAAGTGCAACATGTCACCCAAGATTCATTTCCTCTGCTCTTACTTGGACTTCTTCTCCGCAAATCTCGGTGTTGTCAGTGACAAACACAGTGAAAGGTTTCATCAGGACATTGCTACAATGGAAAAACGATATCAGGGCAACTGGAATCCATCAATGCTTGCTGACTACTGTTGGACACTGCAACGTGATGCACCATACATTGAATACAAACTAAAATCAGGAGCAAAACATTTTTAATTATGTTGAACTTAATAGCGTATTAGAAACATAAATGCAATTAAATATGTTATTGCCGGTAAACAGTTAACTGTCTATTTCTCAGAGTTCCTACATGAAGAAGCAAAACCAAAACTATATTTGTGTATACCCACCAGGTACCTGTCACAATCAGAAAAATCTTTACAGGAAGCAAAACTTTACAAAAAAAAATTGTTGTGCAGTGTTATCAGACTTGTTAATGAATTTTATTAAATACTTGTATTGGCATGTTTTAAGCAGATGTAAGATTTTGTAAGTTTCTACTTCACTATAAAGGTTATTTTTAGTGATTTATAAATGTCATTTCATACTTCTACTGTAAAGAGCATTAACTGTTGCTGTGAATGTAAGATGTATGTTGTGAGTTTGAATGAAGGTTTCCCTTTGAACCTTTGTCATGAATGGCCTACCTTTTGTTATATTTCGTTAACTAAAGTAGAACTCTGACAGAATAATTATTTGTATAATTTATATATAGACAAAAATATGTGCAATAAAAATTGGTATGAATATAAAAGGTAACCTGTCTCACAAATAATGGCAAGTCTCTGTAACCCTCTTACCCCAGTATCCTTTAATGTGCATGAAACAAAGTTTTAGTGTCTTAGATTCAATTTTATAAATTACTGTTTCTTATGTTATACTAATTAGTATAGAATAGAATCTTGTATACTATTAAAATATGTGCTATTAGTTAAATTTCAAGTTTTTAATTCTATGAGGCTATATTAAAAGAATTCCTGAACTTTCCTTAGTGTGACAAATATGACACATTTTCTCTAGGCATCTTCTTTTCTCTATTTTATCCACCATTCCTTTAAAAAGTACAAAATTAAAAGTAAAACCCTCACTATGAAAGCATCATTGCTCTGACAAACCATAATTCTTAGTCTTCAATTTTGTTTGTTACAGACCTATCAAATAAAAACTCAAACCCCTCCTGTTACATCAGGATTTGGTGTTAGTTCTCTAACATATAATTATATATTACCTATATCCAATAAAGTCAAGGTTTTCAGCTATCAAGTGATGTTTTGTATTACTTTGTATTTTGAATAGAGAAGTATCAATGTCAGTTCCCATGGGAATTGCAACAACAATCTTGGGTGCATTTGTAACGGCTTTTGTCGCAAAGTTAAAAAGCCAGGAAAATTGTGGTTGTTGGAGGATATTGCCTGCATTTTACATGTTATTAGTCTGTGTTCTTTGGTGCATTATTTAATTAAATTAAAATTTAGTGTGTCACTACTATTAGTATAAAAAATAGTCTTAAGTGTTCTTGACATTTGACACTAAGAATTTATTTATTACTACAAAAGTGACTAAAAATGTAAAAATAGGGATCTTTTTAAGTAAGTTAAGATTAAGTAAAATAAATAGTAATAATAACATAAGTGTTTTACGAGGTATGTGAGTGCATGAGCAGCTTGTAGTGGGTTGTGCGTAATATAATTTGATGGAGTTACTTGAACTGCACATGCCCCAGTTTATTTACACCTTATAATGGCATGAATAGTAATTGTACATGGTTCAAAGGTAATCAAAAGGGCAATAAAACAATAAAATTTATTTGTAAATGTATGCTGTTATGAACTTAAAGCTGCTTATGATTGATAAAAAAAAATTAGCTTCATGTTACAAGTTGAAGTAATTCTAGATAGAAAAAATGATTTAGATTTATTTCGTTTTTTTGTGTGTGTGTGACCAATCCTGTTTTGAAATAGGGTAGAGAAAATAACAGATAAAATACAGAGTTTAACTGAAAAAAAAAAAAAAACATTTCAAATGTATTTAGGGGGTTTTAGTGATTTAAGGAAATTTAAAATGTTTAATGAGGTAAAGTATTTTTAATCTTAACCTGAAAGAAAATTATTTTAGACACTGACTATTTGAAACAAATACATAGTATATTCATGACGAATCTTTATTTTGTTTATTAAAAGTTATCCAAAACAATGATTTTTTGTATGCATGTGAAAGGCTTATAATGTTAAATGAAATACTGCCAAATTTTGTAAAGAAGCTACACACACAATAAGTTAGAAGCAGTAAACCTATGAGGACTTTACATGAGTACGGAGGGTGGTTAGTCATCTTGATGAAACCTGTATCGAGAGAGTTTGACCCACTGTTATGTATCAGTTGGATAAGCAGGGATATTACAACGTAACTAAATTTAATCATCTTACTGAACATTGATCCAGATACTTCTGTTCAAGTATGTTATTTATGTGATTGTAGTTATTTTTTCATTTGACTTACTTAAAAGCATAATATCAAGTAGCTTTATGTAATGGAATATTAAAAAATTAGTGATAAGGAATTAATGATGTTAGGTTTTGTAATTTTGAATTAAAGTTATAAAAAATTTTATCAGTTGCAACTTAATGACTACACTTTTCATGTTGTAGTGTTTTGAATTCATGGCATCTTTTTTAATGTTTTGAAACACTTTTAAAGTTGATTTTATTTTGTAATTGAAAATATTATGATATACAGAATAATATTAGTCATTACATTTCTCTGTATTGTATCACTTAGATAAATAATAAGTTGATACTGAATATAACACAAATATTGTTATAAAGCTGAATTATGCAAGTTCATTTATCTAAATATCTGAAATGAGAAATACAAGCTTTTATAGATTTTGAAAATTCGATGTAATGCTATTATTATTACATTCTAATGTATATGGTATTGATTTAAAGCTTTTATTTCTAACAAAGTATTGTCAATTACCACATGAACAAGAAAAGATTCTTTTATACAGAAAAGCAAAATGTGCAGAAGTTCTCAGAAATTGCCTAATATTTGGGAAAAGTGATATAGAAAAGTAACAGTTTTTTTAGACTACTGGGATTTCTATATATGGTTCCTCCCTGACAGTTGCCTTCATTTCTATAGGACAATGATGTTTCAAGCCTAACTTTTTAGAGCAAAATGGAAAACATAAAAAAGAAAAAAACATTAAATGTATATATACAGAACCCTTCCTATGTAAACTTTTAGTAATCTTATTCCAAAAGTGCACACATACACACACATGCACATGCTTACACACCTGTAATCTCTTCCAAACACAAGTTAATTTTAGTTTCAATGTTTAAATTTAATTGTTATTTATGATGTTTTGCTGAAAGCAACACCTTGTTTGGATAAGTTTGAAACTTGATAGACCAAATGTCTAAGAACATTATATTTAATAGCTGATTATAATAAATGGAAACATTTTAAAGGGGAGATGAGGAAGCTGTAGCTAAAGCACAAGCCCAGAAGCTACTGCGAGAGATTGAAAGTCAGTTGGCAGAAGTTCAAGAAGATCTAGAGTCAGAGAAAAATTCAAGGATGAAAGCTGAGAAGCAGAAACGAGATTTAAATGAGGTAATAATGGTCACTTACTGTTCAAATTTGTATCTCCAAAACTAAGTCATGTTATTGTTTACTTTAGAAATAAATGAATTACCAAATCTTAATTAACTTAGCTATTTTAGAAAAACATTTTTAAACTCACTTATAATGTTTTAAATTTGTTAATGAAGTGGATCAGGAATAAGCTATTGTAATGGTGAGTAGTTTTTCTTTAATAATAATTATTGTTATATATTTGTCAGATTTTTTTCTAGGCTGGATGCTTTTACTGTAGGTATCTGTGACTTGTTAGCAATGCATTTCAAAAATAAACAAAGTGCACAGTTTTTATTTTAAAATAATATATTAAAGGAAGTCAGTTGTGTTGAAACTTTGCAAGATGACACTTGTGACCCTTGAAATATGGCCTGTTTTGTTTCTGTTTAAAAAATATGCAAATATATTTTGTAATTTCACATTTTATTACGAGCATAGATCAGATGACCAAAGAATAACATTGTAGTCAAAGAAAGTTTGGGAATTTCATTCTTTCTGAAGTATGAAATCTACCAGTTTAACCATTTAGTCAAAATCAGATGAGCAGCTGATTTGCAGCTTTTTGAGGAGGAGTGAATAAAATGTCTTGTGTAATTATTGTTTTAAAGGAACTTGAAGCACTGAAGAATGAACTTTTGGACTCGCTGGACACGACTGCTGCCCAACAGGATCTCAGGACGAAACGTGAACAAGAATTAGCCATGTTGAAGAAAACTTTGGAAGAAGAAGCCAGCACCCATGAAAATCAAATCAGTGAAATTAGACAAAAGTACAATCATACCATTGTAGAACTTAATGAACAACTTGAAGCTCTTAAAAAGGTAAGTTGTTGTCTTGTATTTACAACTGACCAACTGAATGTTTCCAATAAAAACAAACAATAATTGTTTCTTCCATGGTTTCTTAATTCTGAAATTAGAACTGAATAATTGAAGTCAGTTATTCTTCATTATTTGAAGAAATAGTTGGGTTTCTGGCTATTATTTTTCAAATACTCTGTTTTCATATTTAAAATACTTCTCCTGGTTAAAGATTGGAATAATTTTTCACTGTAAGAGATTCTAAATCCTAACCTTGTTGTAGAATTATTGATCATTTTTAGTAATAGTTGGAATTTTTTACATCTATAATAACTTGGGGTTATGATTACATTATTAGCTTTAAGTAACATATTATAAATATTTGATTGGTAGTATAAAGGAAATGCAGAATTGAAGTTCTTATATGACTTTTGCAAACAAAAATTGCACATTTTAACCCTCTTGGTATGGGCATTCTTTTCTATGTATGTCTCAAGGTTATTTTGAGTTGCATTCAAAATTGAAATAAACTACTAGTTTACCATGGTATGTGAATACACTTGGCATAAAAATGTAGCCAACACTCCCTAATTTAATATTAAATAAGTTTCAAGTTTTTAACTGTATAAGGCAATATTTAAAAAATCCCAAATTTTCCCTAGTATGAGGATTGTGATATTTGCCTTCTAGGTATTCTGTCTTCTCTAATTTATATACTCTTCTCCCAAAAAGTAGGAAATTTGATGTAAAAATTACCCATGATGTGATGATAGCCTTCAATTTTATTTAGTTAGCTATAAAAATAGAAAAACTCGTGCTCCTCTTGTCACTTCTTGTCTTTTAGAAATTCCAGTAGTTTTCTCTGATATGTTTAATACTATATTACTTACAATCAACAGAAATTCAAATTTCTAATCTACCAAATTATATATTTTATTATATTGTTTTCTGATAATTTATTTCAACTGTTTTTTTGGTGGTTACATAGTCAATTAAATTGACCAACCTCGTATAGACATATGGTAGAGAAAATGGCAAATAAAATAGTTTATTAAAAATAATCTCAGAAATGTATTTAGGAGATTTTAGAGATTAAAGAAATGAAATTTGAGATTTTTCAGACAAAGAACAGTATTTTTAATCTTAACATAAGTCACTTTGCAGAGAACATTTCAACTTCATATATTCATGAAGAAATTTTTGTAGAAAATACTTTATTTTAAAAATTCTGGTCTTTTTGTTTACAAATGATTTAAAGCATACTGAAAGCTTGTTAAATTTTGTGAAGATACATTATATATTTTAGAAGTTATAGTATGGAAACTATAAAGGTCAATTTGGGGTAAATTTTTAAGTTGAATTATCTGAGCTTGTAATTAGAAGGTTAAGGAATAGAAAATGTAAATTTTAAGAATAGATTTCACTGATGTTAAGACACTTTTCACAAGATTTTTGTGTGTTGTATATTTTGTTGTGTCTTGTGCCACATCACGTTCAGTGTCCCTCTTTTGTTCTTTTTACTTTAAAAGTGCAAATGATACTTTTTTTTAACAAGTTAAATAAATATAAATTTTAAATTATTTCTGAATAAGTAGCTTGTTTGAAATTTAGTTTTAGTTATATAATTATGAAATTGTTTCTTGGTAATTTTTATGTATTAGGGAAATTTTAAAGATTTTAATTCAAGAAAGTAGTGAGCAATTCATCTTTGAAAGGGAACAGTTTATAACCTTCTTTCTCAGAGCTTGTTTATATCATACATAGGTTTTGTATAAAGTTTTGAGAAGAATATCCAAAATTAATTGTAAAGGTTTTGTCTAAAAGTATGATTGATTAAGGTTGTCAAAAGTTAGTGACAGAGTTGACTTCTTTAACTGGCTCTCTTTGCTAGATAAAGAGTAAAATGTGAAGGTAGATGATGTCAAAAACAGCAGTAAATTTATTGGTATCTAATTTATCCCTATGATTTTTGGCAGATTCAATGTGATGCAGTGACATTTTGTAAGCCATTTACAAATGGGTCAGTGCATGATACCATTGAGCTGGAAGTTAAACAACAGATTGTTTTTATTTTTAAAGTAATTAGAATTGTATGTATTTCACTATGTTTTTGAATGTTTGTTCGTAATGAGCATTATTACTAGAGTAACAATTAAAAGTATGTAGTGGGTGATATAAATTTATGATTTCAGTATTGTTTGCTGTTAGAAGCAAAACACATTTCATTTAGTTAATTTTGATACTAAATAAAGTAATAGGAAATTTAAGTGAAATAGTTTAAAGGTTTAAAATTCATACAATAAAATGAAATATAGATCAACATGTGAAAAAATGTTAGAATAAGTATTGTTGAAAAGCTCGAAATAATACATGTAAATGCTGTCTATATATTTCTTTTCACATATTTTATATGTGTATAATAGTTAATTTTTCTTTTTGTAGAAGGTGAAAGAATCAAGTGATATACATTTAAGTGACAGAAGTAAATTTGTGAATAGTTTAAGAAAACCACCATATAATTTCCAGTTTAGTTACGTGTATAATATTAGAGTGAATTTGATGATAAACAGTTTTACTTTTGGGGTGGAAATTTCTTTTGTAATGAGACTTTCATAGACTGACAACAGACTATAACATTAGGTGCAACAGGGAATTTTGTAATGTGTCAAAGGAACTTCAGTAAAGTGACTTTTGCCATGAGGCTATTCAATCTTGATTTCCATTCACACTTTGTCACTTATTTATCTTACTCTTCTATCTCTCTGAAGTTTCTCAGTCATGGATTCTTTGTCCCTGCTGTAATTGCAAGGAGATGCCTGAACACAGGCCATTGACAAGGAAAGAGCTCACTAATTATATATATAAATTCAAATACTAATATTGAACTTAATGTCATTTACTAGCTGTGTTCAAAGCAAAAGCTTTGGATTAAAGTAATTAAGTAACTATAAATCAGTACCTTTAACTCTTATGCAAGTTTTTTTTTATTCAGTTCTTGTATTGTTTATTGTGACATACAATTTTGCAACTGTTTTTATTGATTATAGAGGTAGATTTTTAAACTGAACTGTGTAGTAATGTTTAGGTTCACTTATTTTGTCAAAAAACATAAAACTGTCCTGAGACTCATAAAACACATTAATCTGAATATAATTTTAAAACTTTTCAAAACTAAATTTAAACTATTTTTACTGTTATTTTGTATTTTTCTAGTCCAAATCTTCCATAGAAAAAACAACTGCCAACTTACAGTCAGAGAACAATGAATT
The DNA here is from genome assembly GCF_004210375.1 of Tachypleus tridentatus. Taxonomy (NCBI): domain Eukaryota; kingdom Metazoa; phylum Arthropoda; class Merostomata; order Xiphosura; family Limulidae; genus Tachypleus; species Tachypleus tridentatus. The sequence continues at coordinate 47,930,632 of NC_134835.1, forward strand.
GGCTAATGAACTCAAAACTGTTGCTGTAGCTCGACAAGAAGCTGATCGCAAGAAGAAACAATTTGAATCCCAAGTACAGGAGATTGGGATGAGGCTAGCAGATCTGGAGAGAGAGAAGCTTGATGCTACAGAACGTATACAGAAGTTACTGGTATGTAGTAAAGGAGAAAAAAGGTTGTTATCAAGTACTGCATTAAAACAAATTTAGACTTCGAAGTTTTTAATCTTTATATTTATGTGTTTTACTCTCCATGCATTTTTTGAGATATTGCAAAATTAATATTGCAGGTATAACTTTTTTCCTTAATTCAGTGTGTTTTTTTCATGTGAAAAATAACAGTAAAGGCATGTTGGATCATATGTTGCTTATTACAATAATAACAATACACAAACTGAACAATATTACTTTTAGATTTTACAGTTTTTGTTTTTTTGAGTTTCACATGTTGGGAAATTCTGTAGCTCTTGATTCAAACAGGAATTTAAAGATCCCGTTATTCAAGAGAAATTTAATTTTGTTTTTCAAGTTGTATGTTTAGACAAATCTTATAATTTATGTACTTATGAACTAGATGTACTGTAATGTCCTGTGATTGGTAGGGAAGTATTTTCTTTCTTATATACTTATGCAAAACCAAGATAATAAGCAGTTTTCTATTTGTTTTTAGTCTGAACTTGAAGCAGTCAATTCCCAGCTTGAAGACATGGACAGCAAAGCCACACAGGCCGCTAAGAGCACAAGCACGTTGGAGAGTCAGCTCAGTGAAGCTCAGGTAGACATTTTTGAATTAATCGTTTTATAGGTTGTGTTGTATGGGATATATTCTAGGAATAAACCTGTGATAGTGTTTTTAACTCCTTCCAATTCTGGTCAAAGTAATGATACTCTGATTTAAAAATTGCATTTCTACCTTCAAACTTTAATGAGAAAATATATTTTTAGTGTATTTCAATTATTTTCTGAAAGAAAGTGGTGTAAATATGTTATGAAAATATAATGTAACGGCTATTTGTTATTTTATAAGTAAAAACTAAACAAAATGTTTACACTTCAAATTTTCCAGTTTCCATTAGCACTTGAATTGCATACTGTTTTTGTTCTTCCTTTGTTTTGAATAGTTGCTATAAACAGCTTAAAAAGTAAAGTATATATATATTTCTAGCACCTGGAGATGGTATAAGCTTAGCCATAAGTTTATTGGTTGGTTTGACATGCATAATATGCATCTCTTAAAGATAGTTTTGAAAAGTTGACATGCATCCTAGCTTTGAAAATAGGTGAACTTTTTTGCTAAAAATTATTGTGAAGGAGAAGTATTAAGCTTCAAATTTTGTGTATAAACTTGGCCATTGATTCCACTGCATTTTTACCTTTACAAGTTTTGAAGAATAGTCTGGTAATTATGAATTTGAAGGTTGAACACACTGTATTTTTGAAATAGATCCCAACTTCTTAGAAACATAGGATTTTTTGATGACTTCTGATAGCAATTTACTTTTTACTGTATGAGCTATGTCCATATGAATGGTACAGAAATATTATTCTACAACAGGTAATAATACTTAGTATCAAATATAGTGATATGAAGGGCAGTGTGTATTTGTAATGTAACTATTGTAAATCATTGTTTTATTTTTAGTTATTGAATAATGTAGTAAAGGACAGTAGTACAAAATATGTTTATAAATACAAAACAAGTAAAAATTTATTGCATATAAAATAAAACTTTGTTTTGATAAAATCTGGGTTAAATTATTTCTGTCATTTCTTAACAGCTTTTTCCATCGTTTATGTAGTGTTCATACATAAACAAAAAATTACATGAGGTATTATTAAAATAAAAATAACAATTTGTAATTTTATTGGGAAAAAAAGGATACAGTTACAAGAATTTTAGCTTATGTAGAGAAAAGTAGGAGGTTAAATGCAGAGGAAGTTTTTATTTTTATATAAAAAATGTTTGACATAAATTTTTGTAAATTTTATAAGCTTAATATTGAAACAACATATAATATTTAGAAAATGTGTACTATGTTTCATGTAATATGAATTTAGTTTGAATTTGGAAGAAATATGTGTGGCAAACTGAAGCATCCATAAAGCCAAATGAATATCTGCCTATGGTTAACACTTTACATTATAGATTTTTACAGGATCCACTACAGGTAGAAATCTGACAGGAACTTGCACTTTATATCTGCTAGTGGTTAACACTGTGAATGACTGCTACACATGATCTACTTTAAGACAGACTTGGTAGCAACTAGCATTCTGTATGCACATGAATATCATTACATATGCTAGTAGTTGTTATTCAAGGCATACTACAGACATAGATGTAGTACAGATGGCCTTGTAATTAATTCCTGACCATTGAATAATCATTTACATGTTATACAGGATCACCTAAAAAATGAAACAGGTTTTAAACTAGTGGATAATTGTGTACTTTTATTACATGCTAAAAGTAGATAATTTTTTACTTATTGTTATATAGGATCTACTACAAGAAGAGACTAGACAGAAACTGGCCCTCAGTTCTAAACTCAGACAGTTGGAAAGTGACAAAGACAATCTTCAAGAACAACTGGAAGAGGAGGAAGAAGCTAAAAATAATTTAGAAAAGCAAGTTTCTACAATGAGTCAACAGGTATATTGTTATTTTCTGTGTGTAGTTTTTGTAAATTAATATATTTTATAAAAAGTAATGGATAAAGATTTGTGGAGTTTTAGCAATAAATATGAGAATCATGACTGAGATTTCTGATACTTTCTTCTTTTTATAGTGCATGTAAATCTAATGATTCTTCGCATCACTACATAAACCTTTTCAGAAATTTATTAATATTCTAGAATGAAATATACCAAACATTTTTACACAGTTAAAAATGGTTAAGTCTAGTTTATAATAATATTAATCTGTATTTTTTACAATAGAAAAGAAACAACTTGTATTATTTTCACTGTTAGACAGTCTCAGTAAAAACTCTTGAAAATAACTGCATTATAATAAAAATGTAGTTTCTTTCATCAGAGATGAAAGAAATTTAAAAAGTAAATGGTTATAACAGATGCAAGACTTGAAGAAAAAAGCAGATGAAGCAGATGAACTTTCCACTTTGCTGGAAGAACAAAGGAAGAAGATGAACAAAGATATGGAAGCCCTTCAGAGACAGATTGAGGAACTAAAGACTGCAAATGATAAACTGGAAAAATCTAAGAAAAAACTTCAGTCTGAGGTAAGGTTATTAATTTTTTTTCAGAAGCTCTAAAAATTGTTGTTGAAATACTTTAATGTGCAAAAATTAAAAAAAGTTGTGTAGTATACGAAGGAATTGTAGAAAAAATATTTTATTGGTACTTTATAAAGCTGGTTTAAATATTGTTTTCATCTTTGGAAACTTTTGGAGTGTAATTCTAAATTGATAATTAAAAAATTCATGATTATTTTGTAAAGTTTTTCCTTTTTTAAATTAACTAGTTTTAAAACAGGTGATATGTTTTATTCATTAAATATTATTTTGAAATTTTTATTTTTTGTAGGTAGAGGACTTGACTGTAGAACTGGATAGTCAGAGATCCAAAGTATCAGAGCTAGAAAAGAAACAAAGGAAGTTTGATCAGATGTTAGCTGAAGAAAAAGCTGTATCTGAAAGAATATCTCAGGAGAGAGACAATGCTGAAAGAGAAGTCAGAGAGAAGGAGACAAAGATTTTATCTCTTACACATGATCTGGATGAAAAGCAAGATCTGTTGGAAGAACAAGAACGACTTCGTAAGCAATTGCAGTCAGAATTGGATGAGCTGATGAATAATCAGGGCACTGCTGACAAAAATGTGAGTTTTGAAACCCATCTTTAATAAAGGCTAATCCTCTTTAATGTATTTCACAGTTGCAGTTTATGACATTTCATTTTTATTGATGGCATAAGCAATTTTTCTACTGTTTGTTACAAAATTTTGGTTTTATCTGAAAGTGTCATCATTACTGAGTATAACAACTTAAATAATATTTATCAACTTTTGTACTTTTTGTTTACAGAAGTATCTTTTGAACAATATTATTTTAGCATTAGAGCATCTTCTTAGTTTGATTTTTTTGGAAACATTAGATATATTTTCTAAATTGTTAATGTTTTCCAGGTGCATGAACTCGAGAAGGCCAAGAGGGTATTGGAGAGTCAACTAGCAGAACAGAAAACACAGATAGAGGAGCTTGAGGATGAACTTCAGCTGACAGAGGATGCTAAGTTGAGGTTGGAAGTTAATATGCAAGCTCTTAAGTCACAATTTGAACGAGACCTCCAAGCGAAGGAGGAACAAGCTGAAGAGAAAAGAAGAGTATTAATAAAGCAGGTTTGTTAGTCTAAACAAATATTTTCATCTCTTCTGATTAGCTCTAAGAATTAAATTTCTCTCTGGTATTAATTTGATATTTTTTATTAGTTTAACAAGATGATCAGTATACATTTACATCTGTATTATTAAAACTTCTTTTTTATTATTGTTTTCACAAATAATCAAATCAGTTTACCCAATTCAACAGTAATAAAATATAATAATATTAATACTACTTTATTCAGTATTAAATAACTGGATAATAATTTTAATACACTTAATTAGTGCTGGGATAGCTTAACTTGTTGAAATGATTTTTCGATAGATTTCTTCTGCTGTTTCTTTTAGTTTTTAGATGTTTTCTGCTCCATGCTAAGCCCCATAAAAGAAGTATTTGATTAGATATTCAAATACTCATAGTATGTAAGTATATCTATTTTTCATGTAGCTGTGTAATTATATTAATTTTAATAATTTTTCTTCTTAAATTTGTCTCTGTACTATAAGTTTGCAGTCTGTACTAATTTAATGTGTTTCAGTTTTATATTCAGCAAGATTGGTACATGTATGCTATCAGCTCTTAGTTATGTATTCATTTACAGTAAAATGTACTATTCAAATCACTTTGGTAAGAGCAGAAAAAACAAGCTAAGAGATATTATCAGTTGTAATTAGAATATGTTTGACATCAGATCTAACAGCAGAGTAGATTTTCTCTTGTTACTTACATAATGTGATTTTAATATAAATCATGACTTATTCATGTAGTCACCATAATTTATTTTTGATTGAGTTGTGCTCATCAATATGCTAATAATTGATTCCCTTTTTATAACATTATGTGCAGTGTTTGATAAGTTCATTTTATGTTTTTAACTGTGTTATTAGTTAGTAATGTTTTATTTATTCATTATAGATGCGGGACCTGGAAGCAGAGCTCGAAGATGAAAGAAAACAAAGAGGAGCTGCCATTAATGCCAGAAAGAAGCTAGAGGGAGACCTTAAAGACCTAGTGCAACAGCTAGAAATGGCTAACCGCCTTAAGGAAGATGCCATTAGACAACTGAAGAAACTTCAGGTAATTTTTTTTTGCTGGTCTGGCATGGCCAGGTGGTTGAGGTACTCAACTTGTAATCTGAGGGTTGCAGGTTCGATTCCCTGTCATACCAAGCATGCTTGCCCTTTTAGCCATGGGGGCATTATAATGTGATGGTCAATCTCAGTATTTGTTGATAAAAGAGTAGCCTAAGAGTTGTCACTGGGTGTTGATGACTAGCTGCCTTCCCTCTGCTAAATTAGGGATGGCTAGTGCAGATAACTCTTGTGTAGCTTTGTGCAAAATTTAAAAACATTTTTTAAATTTTTTTTAGTGTCATAGGTTATACCTTGTTTAATTGTGACAGGGGCTAAAAAGAGAGGCCAACTAAATAACAGTAAAAGTATTAAATATTTATTACTATTTTGTATCAGAATGTTACAGGTGCTACAAAAAATGAAGTTATCTTATTTTTTGCACATAGTTGACAGTTTTACCAGGTGTTTATACAAGTATATGATTTTTTTCTGTAAGTTATTTTACTTTTGATGATCACAAAAAAGTAATTTTATATTGAAAACAACTTACCTAGTATTGAAATTAATGTGACTCCTTTTGTTTTTGTAGTTTTAGTTGTAAGCATAAGTTTTATTATGTTATCACATTGAGCAGTATTTATAACATATCCCTAGCAAGTAATTATGAAGCTGAACTGGATACTGAAGAATCATGTGTAGAGGGTTGAAAAATTTATTTCATTTATGTTTTCATGTATAGATAGTATACAGAATTCTTCTAGGTGGAATGTTTTCTATTATGTTCACAAGCGTTATTTTTTTGTTTTACTATTTAAACAAGCTCAGAAAGACACCAATTTGGTTTGTTGTAAAACAAGTACTTTCCAGTAGACAGTGATAATTATACAATCACCAAAAATGAATATCATTTTTGATTGCATTACACTGTACAAATTGGAAGAAAATTGGAGCTTTATATTAATTTGATGGTAAATTTTTTTTGTAGAATCAGTTAAAGGATTACCAGCGTGATGCTGAGGAAGCTCGTATGTCCCGGGATGATCTGATTGTCCAGGCAAAAGAAATGGAAAAGAAGTTAAAGAATATGGAAGCTGAAACAATCCAGCTTCAGGAAGATCTTTCAAACTCTGAGAGAGCACGACGCACTGCCGAAACTGAGAGAGACGAATTACAAGAAGAGGTTAACAATAATAGTTCTCGGAGGTAAATTTTTTTACACTTTTAAGTTATCCTTTTTTGTTTTTTTTATTATTAAGCCTATTTGTATGGTTTGGGTGAGGGCATCAAAGGGTGCACAACATGATGTTTTTTTAAAGCTACATTCAAAATATAGTTCAACTTTATTATTAGTATATGTTAATAAACTTGGCATCAGAACCCAGTTTATAATTCAAATTTGAATATTTTTACTTAAAACTGCTCACTTTAGAAAATTTGTTATCCAGGTTGTTTTTTCTTACTTTTGAAATAAAAGCAGGAACAATGTTAAAAAAAAAAAAAGAGGCTGATGGCCAACATTAAGAGTCTACATGTTGTGGTAGCTTTATGGTGCCATCATCAGGAGTTAATTGTTCATTGCTTCCTTGGTATTTTGTAAACAACACTACTTTTTCTTGCTTTTGAACACACCTGTGGAAGAATGGATAAGTAGACTATCAACAATTGTATATCATGAGCTGTGGCATTATTCATGAAACAAATTACAGTAAAGTCACACATTTATTGTTCCATTTTATAGTTACATGTGGAAGAATGGACAAGTAGACTCAACAATTGTATATCATGAGCCATGGCACAATCTGTGGCATTATCCATGAAACAAATTACAGTAAACAGTCACACATTTATTATTCCATTTTATAGTTACATTTGGAAGAATGGGTAAGTAGACTATCAACAATTGTATATCATGAGCTGTGGCATTATCCATGAAACAAATTACAGTGAACAGTCACACATTTATTATCCCATTTTATAGTTATTGCTACAAAAGTATGTTGTTTAACAAACATATTATTAAACAGACAGTTCTTTCACACACAATGAAAATATGTCAGTGGCAAAGTTTCTCTTAAATACATGTTTGCAGAAGATATACATAGCTTGCTTGGTTCCAGTCACCAACTTCAGAATGTTTGGTTTTGCTATGTTATTGAAGTGCATGAAATAAAGAATAAAATGTGATGCTATGATACTTAATTTTAATTACTGGATCAAAAGTATAATATAGTAACTACTTTGTATATAAATTGTTCAAGCTCTAGATATAGAAATTTCGTAAAGATATATCTTAAGAACAACTAAATCTTCCTTTTGCATCTCTGAAATAAGTATTTTATGCATACAAAAAACTTATTGAGTAGTCTACATACAAATTGCTTTAACCTCAAAGACCTTATTTAGATTTTGTGGGGGGGGAGATTTTAATTTAAACTGTATGAGATTGAACAGGTCACCATTGTATAGCTCTTAGTGTACAGCATGAGATTGAACAGATGTGAGAAAAGTTTGAGCAAGCCATTGTTTTACAGTTTTAAACTGTATAACATGAAGTTTAACTGGCCAGCATTCTGCAGCATTAAACTGTATAACATAAGAGTGAATAGACCAACATTTTATATATTTCTAAGTGTGTAACACTAGACTGAATTGGCCAACATTTTTCAACTTTTAATTGTTTAATATTAGACTGAACTCTCCTAGATATTGAACATAATAATCAATAAAATACTTTGTCAGAGATAAGCTTAATCTAGAAATTCAAAATGGTACATTCAATGTATACAACAGAGAATAGCACAGAGAAACATTCTAATAAGAGATTGATTAGGTTTTACATTTAGAGATAGTGATAACAAAAGATAATTATTATCAGATGTTATCATTAATTTGATATTATGAAGTTAAATGTAAAAGAAGTAGAGATATTCAACAAATAAAATACTTCACATGTGGGATGTCATTAACACATAGCATCAGTAGTGAAATAAAGAATAAATATATAAAGTATCTAAAAGGTTTAATTAAACTAATTAATTGGAGCATTGGCAACATTGTTTTGAAATATAATGGGTTGGAATTGTTTATTCAGTTTGCCAAGAATATTTAGTTTTAGAAAATTAAAAAATAAAACTGAAGCAGAAGTTTCATAGTTTCCATCTCAAGATTTACGAAGTAATTTATGTTAAAATCTTTTGTTGAAGCATTTGTTTGATATTACTTTTGTCATAGCTCACTCCTACAGGAAGAAAAAAGACGCCTGGAAGCTAGAATCCAGCAACTGGAAGAAGAACTGGAAGAGGAACAAAGCAACTCTGAGATCATGATGGAGAAAGCCCGGAAGGCCCAGACCCAGGTATCTGTCTTAGTGCATCTAAATCATAAAGCTGCAAGATATTTTAAGCTCACAAGCTCCAAACTAAAACTGTGTAATGTATGTGACAACCATGTTGTTGTTGTTGTTTTGAATCTGAAGACTGTAAGGTCCAAGCTTTTGTTTGATTAATGAATTCTGAGGGTCGAACATCACAGTATCCTGATCTACATAACTCTGTATAACATGGCTCAGTGGATGGTTTATTGAAATGTTTGTGTGTTTGAAAGCCATGCAAAAATCAGGTTATAAGCTTTTGGTAATTTAAAAGCAAAAAATAATAAAATACTGCATGTTATTACAATACATAATAAGTTTATTATTGTAAGTATTGTTAAACTTTTCAAAGTGATGTGTAGAACTTGTGCAGCATTTAGAAACCAAAAGTTTTGGTAAATGAATGTGAGAGTTCAATTTCTCTTCAAATATTGATTTTATAGGCCTTGCTAAATTACACAAGTCAGAATATGAGGATTCAGCTGGGAACTTGAGTGCAGTTGATATAATGATCATTAAAACTACAAAGAAAATATATTTGAGAAGAGTTATGATAAAAATATGCCTCTATTGAAAAATTATGTTAAATTAGATATCTAAATTTCTTGCTCTTTAAAATTATGATAATACATAATATTATATTTTGCAGTAATCTGTAATAAAGTTTTCTGCAACATTCTGCCAGTTTATTACATTTTGCAAATAAAAATTAAATAAAACAATTTTTTGTTTTGGTGCTTGAACAAATTTTTAAACTAAATATTTGAATTTTTTGTGCCCATATCCAACTGACAAGTTTTGATCCATGATTTTGTAGCTGTTACTTAGTATGTCCCAGTACATACATTGGATAAAAAAAACTTGTTAGAAGATTTTCAATCATCACTTAAAGTACAATTTTTCTGTGTTTTTTTATAAATAAAATTAATTTAGTTTCAAAAAAGTGGGTACTTGTTTTCTTGAGAGCTTATAGGTAAGGGCTGAGTAAGTACTGAAAGCCAGTGATTCAGGTTATCTGATGAAAAGGACTAAATTGTAAATTGTTTGTGAATGTGGTGGAAAAATAATAGTCGCTCTGAGAGTGTTGTATGTATAAAAGAGCTTATTTAATTATTGTTTGAAACAAGAATTCCTGTTTACTGTGTATTAACTCTACAGATTCTTGTATATATTATTTAACTACAAATCTAGATTGAGCAGCTAACTACAGATCTAGCAAGTGAACGCTCTACTTCTCAGAAATTGGAAAACAACAGAATGTTACTAGAAAGGCAGGTAAGTCAATCTGGATGAAGCATTTATGTTGTACAGTGTTAAGGGTGTTCTAAAACCAAAAATGTGTATTGTAGCTTGATAAAACAGATTTAGGCTTACTATTCCAAACTGGTAGCAGCTGCTGTATTATTGAAGTGGAAGCAATAACCAAGTTAGCACTTGATAGTGGACAAAGTGTTTTATAATAAAAGTAAATTTAGGCTAAGAGAGTTAATTGCAACACCTTATTGTAATGGAAATCATAGCATTAGTAACAAAAATGAAGTTCTGATGGAGATAGTAATATTAGTAGCAAATACTGTTGTAATGGAGACAATATTAAGTATGTGGAATATGTCAGTTGACCAACTTCTTAACCATCATAAAATATTAGGGAATAAATATAAATTTTGCTTTTTTCATGCTATATATATACACACACAGAGACAGTTAGAGTTGAATAACCAAAAAAATCATAAGTACTGATACTATACAATTCCATTATAATTTATTAAGCTTAGTAACTAAGATGTACTTAAATTTAAACAAATATGAACCTTTGAGCAGACTAAAGACACAACCTACCTTTCCCAGATTTTTGGTTGAAAGAACGTGGTAGCCTTTTCACAGATTAAAATAGCTGAGAAAACCACTGGGGTGACATTATAAACCATTGATTGGTTATTCACGTTTCATATATTGAAATAAGTGTATATAAGGAACCATTTTCAAAAATGAAAAGTGGGGAACCAGACAACAGTTTTTGATTCAGTAGGTAAGCCATATTTCAGCAAAATAAAAAGATACAAGGTTCTTATTTTATATTCTAGCTTGTTAATATTGGTAATTTGAGTTTCTAATTTGTGCAAAACTATAGACTTAGTATTTTGACATCAGAAACATCTAATTTTAAATAGTGCTACATTCAACATATCATGTGATTCTATAAAATCTATTTTGGTGTATTCTTTTAAAATTTACTTATGTAATGTTATAGCGTGAATTATATTTTACAATTTGATTTCAAACGTATTGACACAAATTCATAAAATAGTAGTTCAATAAAATTTTGAATCCAAGCCAACAAATGTGATGACATAACCTTTGACCCACAACCTGTTGTGAAAGGAATTCAAAACCAAAAATTGTAATAATTATGTTTCAAAAATAATTCTGCCTCTCAAAGGCCAGCTGCTGGTAATATCAGTATTTCTGAAAAAAAACCTTGACTTTATTGTTTGTTTACTGTAAATATGATGTTTAGAACTATTATGGTTATGTTTGAAATGAAAAAAACAAAATAAACACTTAAAAAAAAACATTTTTCAGAATATTTTATACCCTAGAAATAAATGTATGTTGATATTTTGTAAAGGTAATTTGTTTTGTTATCATATGAATTGTATGTTATTTATTAGAACAAGGAATTGCGAGCTAAACTTCAAGAACTTGAAACCTGTCAACGTGCCAAGACAAAATCTGCTATTTCTGCTTTGGAGTCAAAAGTTGCTCAACTGGAAGAACAATTAGAACTGGAAACGAAGTGAGATCTTGCATATTTTTATTTATTTCTATATATAGAACTAGGGTTAGCCATTCATATTGTGAATTTATAATGCATGATACCTTTTAAGATTTAATTCTGTTATTTGCCCACCAACATTTATTTAGCATTTAATGATGTATTATCATCATTTAAGTACCATACAAGTTAATATAAACATTTTGCAACATCATCATATATCTAAATCCTGCCATTACTGTGATTCTTTTAATGTTTGTTTTCACTAAAGGTCATGTTTTGTTTTGTTTTGTTTTTGCTATAATAATTGGTGGAGAGGACATTAAGTTCACTAAAATGTTTAAATGTTCCTACTCTATGAGGATTCTAGGGCTGTCCTGATCTAACACTATTATACATTTACTTTTACGGCCACACAAAATATTTGTTCTTTATCATACATCCCAATAATGTGGAAGGTTTAAAATAGAGAATGCACAACCTTAATGCTACAAACTAAAAATTGAGTGACAACTTGAGCTAAAGGGAGACATTATGCTGTGTGATATCCATAGTGCATTTTAAACAGCTATAAAGACTTAATACACATAAATTATAGAAAAAGTATTATTATTTCTTAATTCTTGTGTCCTGTCGAGTTTATTTGTGCAACATTTAATAAGTGTCATTATTTAATGCCATTACGAAACATAAACTGTTGATGGGTATTGCATCTTAATAGAACAAAATATTTTATCCTTTTTTTGCACTGACAACTGAAGTTGGCATTATTTATTTATATAAAAGTATATTAACCAAAATTTAGTTATTTTCATAAATAATGTAGGATACCTTTGTTGCTAGGGAGAGACAAGCTGCAGCAAAGTCCTGTCGGAAGATGGAAAAGAAGATGAAAGAAGTGGTGATGCAGCTTGAAGATGAACGACACCACGCTGACCAGTATAAAGAACAAGTAAGTTTCTTGTGAGGTAATTCTTTGTGAACATTAAGATAGTAAAGTAAAACATCACTCTGTGTTGTTGAGAAGTCCAGTATAAAGAACAAGTAAGTTTCTTGTGAGGTAATTCTTTGTGAGCATTAAGATAGTAAAATAAAATATTACTGTGTTGTTTAGAAGTCTTTTCATGGTTGTAAAGTGTGAGTTCTTGGGAAGTAAAATAATCATTGACACTAGTTGGATGTTTTCAATTTCATAAGCTATTTGTGTGTGGGAACAGATATTGTTCTAAATGAAACTACTTCCTGGACTTGTGAGCCACATTGTGTTATTGGACCAAATAATTCTTGTTTTATGATTATTATTAAAATACTTGAGAATAAGCTTGTTTACCATGAATGACGGAGTGAAATGATCATTCAGTGTGTTTTGCTCAACAGTTATTTAATGTTTTTGTGTACTTCTTTAGACAATTATTTTTCAAATACTCTTTCAGTAAAGTTAGTAATGTGTTAAGTGCCATCTAGATCAGTAATAACTGACAAGTAATGCTTTAAATATCCTTGACTAAAATTTTCTCAATAATATAAAAATTAGATAGTGACAAATTTATATTAACCTTTAAAGACCGATTTCACATGTTTTTGTAAGCACGAGTTTGTGTTCATTATTGTTGTAGCTACTGAGTTATGTTTTCTGAAGTGTTCTTTTTAAAAAAAACAACTAATGGATTTGAACCAAATATGTAAAAAGTTGGAGCAACACTTAGTGATCAGTTTTATTTTACATTTTTATTTATTGTATAATTTTATATGAATCTGTGTTTGTGTATGTGAACAACCAGTGATTAACTGATGTTATTTAAGTAACATCGAAGGTCAAATCATTATTTTGTCATTTACAATAGAAAGTTTCAAATTATGATACTTAGTTTAGTAAGATAATTGTATTGTAATTTAAAAAGCTAGTTAATTAGGGTGTCAAATAATATAGTTAAAAGATGTTTCATCTTAGCAGGAACCGTTAATAACAAATTTGACCAAATGTGAACTAATGGTAATCAAGAGATCAGCTGATAATAGTTAGGAGAATATACATATATATATATATACTGACAAAAACTTTAATTTTTATGATTGATTGGTTTTTGTGCTGCTTGGGAAGTAATCACTTGTGTTTTGTCAGTTTGGGTGTTATATATAATACACTTCTCTCAGGATACATTTTACTTGTTGCACAGGATAATATACTTTAGGTGTCATATGTAGCCATTAATATGACAGTTACATAAAGGTGTGCCAGGTAAGCTTTATTTGGTTGAAAACTATCTGTTTCCTGGACATTAGAACTATTTATCTAAAGGCTAAACTTTTATGTCGATGGATGAAAACTGACTACCATTTTTGTTGTTAAAACAACCATCCACTTAATTCATTGGAATCTATTGAGAAAAATGTTGGATGGGAGGACAAAATACTATTACCAGTAGACTTGATTTGAAATTGTGTTGTTTAACTGATTGATTAACAGAGTTAAAAGTATCAAAATACAGAAATTACTTAAAGTGAAATGGCATAGAATAAAAAATAATCATCATAGAGGTATATTTTAAGTCTTTTGCAATCCACTTTGACATTCTCCATTAATTTTGTGTGTGAAATTATTTAGATGGATCCTAAATTTCACAGGAAAGATGTGACCCAGTGAAAGGTATATGACAGACTTCTTAATTGTTTTAGTTACTTTTCTGGTTACAAATGCAAACATATTTCAAGCATATTAAACGTTGTATATTCTGAAAACATTTCATTCCTCATGTTGTTTGTGGGAGTGGAAAATTGTGGAACCAGGAAGTTCCAGACACTTGAAATCACATAACTGTGTAATTTTAAATAGTGTTTTTTTATATTAAATGAATGAAGTATTCATGTCTACCTTTTTAAAAAAGACCCTCGTACATACTGGTATGTATAAATATTACTTCAATATTTAATGAAATAGCCAGCTTGTACTGGTCCAATCATTGCAATTATAAGCATTGTAATGTAGTATCTGTCTAATTCTTTTGGGGTATGACCAGTTTGTATTCAAATATATCTCTAATTTTAATCATTGTAATGTGAGTTATAGTGGTAGAAGTCCAGTGCTTACAGATTATAACAGTACTGAATAATACAGGATTAACTAAATTACACAGAACCTTCTGACTTCCATGGTCTGCTTATGCTTTCAGACTGTCAACCTTTATGACCAAAGGACCTAGAACCCTTCAAATGTTTTACTTGCTGTTCTCAGCCCTGATTTTGAGTAACATTATTATAGTCAAACATTGAAAATATGCAGAACACATTTTAATATCCTGGCAAAAAATAGTGCATGTCCTTGTAATATGTTTCTTACCCCAGAAAATAACAGAAAGTACTGGAAATATAAAGAAGTGGGTTTAAAATGTCTGTTTCAACATAATGTGATATAAATTAGTTAAACAGCCTTATGTTTGGATTTGGATATAAACAACATTAGATGTCTCAGTGTACATTACTTTTTAATGTCATAATAAGCATCATTCTGTGGAGTAGCTATGAAAAGTGTTAGCTGTATTAAGTGTTTGTTTTATAATGTAACCTTCAGGTGGACAAAGTGAACAGTCGGGTTAAGGCTCTGAAACGTCAGTTGGATGAAGCTGAAGAGGAATGTTCTCGGGAAAAAGCCCAGCGTCGTAAAGCTCAGCGTGAGGTGGAAGACATAATGGAAGCTAATGAAGCAAAGTCTCGAGAAATATTAAATTTGAAGAATAAGTTAAGGTGTGATTGATTTAATTTTAAAAGACAGAATGAATATTTCTTAAAATCAGTTATGTAAGAGTAAAACATATAACAAATAAATTTGTGGAATTACTATAAACTAATGTCGATAATTGTGTAGCTAAAACATTTTTTGAATTTTTTTTCACCTAACTTCTTTTGCTTTTTTTTGCTATCCTATACTTGCATATCAATGAAACAAAAATTATTGTATGATTCTTTATATTTCTTTATAAAATGTACCCAATAAGTAAATATGTATCTGAATTTATACTTGTTATATATTATTTCAATGAATTACAGTAAAGAATAGGAATCCCTTTTCGTCAGTGTTTCTCACATAATTCAGAATAAGTCTGATAAAGATCAGCACAAACACACCGTTTTAATTGATAATGTATAAGTTAACTGGGGCATGTAATTAAAAATAAGTAATGACTTATCTTGGGCAAATAGCTTTTAAAACATGGAGGGCTACTCAAATTACCTCAGGCAACAAGCAGAAGGGATTAAAGCTTGTGTTTAGATGTGTGTGGATGAAATATTTCATTTGAATATACAATCCTTTTTGGTATTATCTTGTTAACTGAATAAAAATATTCTTAAAATCTGTAACAGTTACTTATTTTTGGTAGGCTTTTTTGTATTGGTCAAGCAGCTGGGAAAACTATCTTCAAGATTTTACTTGTATATGTACAGAAAACAAATTTTCTTTTGTGAAGTGAACTCTTTACATTTCAGGCGAGGAGCAGGTGTGTCTGGAGGAAGTTCCACATCTCTACCAACTTCTCGCTATTTAGGAACTAAACGAGGATCTTTAACTTCCTCTGGTGGTGTAGATGACATCACACTCTCTCTCCAAGATGAATCCCCCACTAACGACAGTCATGTTTAATGAAACACCTGATTGGTCTGGTTGCCACAGGACTACCACCTGAGTATTACAATATGAAAAAACAACAACAAGAGACTGGAAAGTATGTGGATAAGGAAGACTAAAAAAAGGACTGAAGACTGGTTGTTAAACAATCTTAATAGAACATTCCTAAAACTTGGAAAGGTGTTTACTTAGCTTACATTTTGTTACTATTCAGATACCTTATTGAAATATGAACATTATTATTCCCTTTAGCCACCTGTACCAAGAACTGTTTTATATCAATATTAACTTGTGAGCATTCCTTACTGAAGCCTAATTATGTAGTTTTGAGTCTGCATGTAGGTTTAAATATTATTGGCTTCTTACAACAATCAACCTTCTGAGGTATAGTGTAAAAATTATGATGTTTTTCCTCTTCCTGCCAGTTATAGAAAGAGCTGAATGATAAAACTTAAAATTAAATTTCCTATATTTTGTACTATAAGGTTGTGACATATTTTTGGTTTTTGGAATACCTCTTCTATGTTTTAATTGTTGGAGAATTAGTAATACTACCATCTTTATTAGTGAACAAACAGCAAGTAAACTGAACTCATGAGAAAAAACTACCATTTTCAACAGAACTCTAAAGTGACAATTTTTCTACATTAGGTGTGAATGTATTTAATTGTAGTGACAATTTTGCATGTGTATACATTGACCTGTGTTGTAAGAGTTTCTAAACATTGATCTAAGTATAGTGAGAATAAGCAGGAGTTTATAATATTGTATGTGTTAAAGTTCTTGCTTAGCAAAAGCAGTTGTATCTGAATAACGTATGAAAACAAAGTTGTATAATGTAAATTAAAACACTAGTTTTAATGTAAAGGACCTTGCACTTTTTGGTGGTTTTCTGTTGCATTTTTCAGTGGTATTTTGTTGTTGGTACTTCGAAAATTCATCTATAACTGTATTAGGAAAATGCTTTGATATTCTTAAACTTAAGTGTCATGAAAAAATCAATATAAATTTTGTTATTGAATAATAGAAAATAGTGGCAAAGAATATGTCAAAACCTGCTTACACTTTCTACTTTTGGAAACATTAAAGTATAACAATGAATACTACTATTTATTGGTTTAAGAGTAGTCTCAAGATTTGGCAGTAGGTGGTCTAGTCTACCTCTGCCAAATTAGGAATACCAAATTAAAGTATTCAAAGGAATGTAACAAGATATGATTCAAGAACAAATTTTCCACTGAAGAAGGCAATCATGGGCTGCAGAAATGTGTTGTGTCTTTTGTATTAAAAATAATGTTTAGTTCATGCTTTACATAATTGTTCTAGTGCCTTAGTTTAATAGATTTGGACATGAATAGTTTGTGTATTTCCATATATTTAAAAATTGTACTCTGAAAACATAAAGTTTCAAACATTATATTACTGTAAGCTGAAAGTTATGCTGCTGGTTGATGGAAAATATATATAGGTTGATGTAAATGAAATATTTTAACATTGGTTTTAAGTGTATTATAATTTATTAGTAAGAGCTTGCTAACAAAAATGTCAGAAAATAAGAACATTGTAAGTAAGTTTAGATGTTTTATGTTTTTAGGTGAGTTACTTTTCAAAGTATATTAACACTTTCAGTTAAAATATCATAATCACTAAATGAACATTTTAGATTTAACCAGCATCAGGTTGCAATGTTTCAGTGGTTTCAGTTGTTTATACTGCAGGCTTGATTTTTACTTTTGCTCACCAATCTGTTAAAAACGATAAAGATACATGAGCCAATTAATGGGAAGAAGAAGCACGAACACATGAAATTTTTTGTATGAAGAATGGAAAGTTATGTGGTAGATCACAGAAAGCTATTTTTATAAATGATGTACGACTTTTTTCTGTCTTTAAACACCTTCAATACAGTTCAGTTTGTTTTAAATCTTTTTGACATTAAAATTGATTTGAAACATTACTTAATTACTACTTGTAGTATTTTTGTTTTGTGAGACTGGCCTTTGGACAACTAACTTTATTCAACAGTAAAAATATTTTGTAAGGTATAGTCCAGGCTAAGGTGATAATCAGTATTTAACTTGCTACATCTGCTAAGATGGTGCTGTTGTACACAAATTGAGTAACTAAATAGTAGGAATATTGTTTAATTCTTTCTGCAGCTATAATAAGCCCTGTTTGGATGTATGGAAACAAAATATATTCTGAGTTGTTTAATGCAACTTGTAGTTATATATTAACAAATAAAGCAGACTCTTTGGATACAGTATAAGTCAATTCATTGTACTGTGTTGTGCAAAAAACTTCATGAAAACATCATTTTTGACATCTAAATTGTATATTATTTTTTTTGTTTGGTAAATTGCTAATAGAAGTTTTTCTTTACCCTTCACAACAGTACTCAAGTAATACTTCCAGAATTTTCAGTAATTTCATAACATACATTTTAATCAACATTTTTTATGCCTAATATAACGTTGATAAATAACTCAGATGTAGCGTAATTTATAACACACGTATACACGTTTAAGTCGCAACTTGTGTTTTCGTGTATACAGTATTCATACGTGTATATAAGAAACCTTCAATAGAAAGTTTAGGACTATCATAAAGAAATTTTCAACCCAGTGTGATAGATTTGGTTCCATAGACTAGAAATGTTTGCTTTTCTATGAAATTTTTTTATGAATTTAAATTTTTTTAAATTAAAATTTGCGTGTATGCAAAGAGCACGTAATTTTGCTATCAATACAGAGACAGTATTATAGGCTAAGTTTATTTGACCACTGTAGATGGGTTACACAAAATATGTCCACCACCACCACCACTTGTTTACTTGTCGAGTAGAAGCTTATTTTTGTACTATCCATTTATTGTACTTCGTTGGTTCAATAAAAATATTTGCTGAACGTTTGGATTTATTATATATCTTGCTAAATGTGTGTAGGAAACTCGTTATAATTAATGATCAGTGCATACATTGCTGAAAGAAGTTGGTAAAGTATGGTACCTAATGGAGAAGTGTGTGTGTGTGTTTGTTTGTTTGTTTGTTTTATGTGCTATAGTATGAGGCAAAGAGCTTCATTGGCAGTGTGGAATAACCAGCAATGGAAGAATACTGGAAACTTGTATAGGACTGTTTAAGAATGTTGAGATAAAAATTCTTATGAATCTTATTGGTGTGATAAACTGTTGTGAACTTGTACTGTCTTGCTTTTCCCAATTTATGTTGTACATGATTTTACTCGATGGTCTTTAAATTGTAAATTCTGCCTAAATTTAATGACCTGCCTACACTTCTCATGTTAATTTTCTTCGTTGGTATAATATGGCCCATAATAATCAACTCATTTTAATGGTTTTCTTTATACTGTTGTGTGTTTAGTGTTTGTAATGAGGACATTCATCGCTTTTTTAAATGTTGTGCATGATGTATTACCATGTTGTGAGCCCTTTGTCATTCCGTGATATTTACATTTAGTTTGACCCGAGGGTTGCGGTTTTCATGTACTTAGCAGGCCTGACAAGCTCTGAACTGAGTTAAACGTGTCGCAGCAATGGATATAGCGAACATGATTCAAATTACAATTTCCTAATTCTTGAAGACCCCTAAGGAATTATATAAAGAATGAAGCGTAAAATATATAATAGACCTAATACTTATGTCGCATGACAAGTAAAATAATTGTAATCGTATTTTTCCAGCTTGACAAAAGCGTTCACACCATAATAATAATATTAACACTATTGTATCGAATGTTTTATCAACGTCGTGTTTTTAAAACTTTCGACACCATCACATTTATTTTTTGCATAATGGCATAAGTTTTATAGTTAGTTGTTATACTTGGGTTTATAGCGGTTGTTAAGTAATGTTGAATATCACTGATATAGCGTGGTCTTATTTGGCACGCTATCTCACACCAATCTTCTCACGTATAACGTATACACATTAGGTGTTACATTTAAATAATACTTTATTTTTGATGTATTTTGTCATGATATAAATTAAACAATGAACATGAGACGAAATAATTTTACATTTAAATGATACTTTATTTTTGATATATTTTGTCATGATATAAATTAAATAATGAACATAAGACGAAATAATTTTGCAGATGTTTTATGAAGGCACATTAATTGCATAAGTAAAACTGTTACTATATGAAAGGATGGAATGTATATCTGAACGAATGAGAGGACATTACTTTTGTATTTCTTTATATTTTTAAATTAAATGTTATCTCTTTGCAAAACTATGAAAATAATGACGCTTGAGCATACGAAGCGCTGTAACTTCATTTTTAGACAATGGGCATTATGTTGTACATCTCTGGCTTTGAATATTATACAAATTCAGTTCTTATAATTATTTGTATGATAGAAGTCAAGCGAAATGCGAACTTTATAGCTGGTGTAGTAAAGTTTACTTCTGTAAATCCTACCTTGTCATGTAAGAAAGAGTTACTTTCTAATGCCAAGAAAGTTTTAAAAGTAGAGAAATGTGAATATTCTCATTTTTGCAGTGCGTTCTTGATAAGTTTAGTTCTAGAAATGTTTTATTTTCCATAGGTGTGACGTTGCCATGAAAATAGGTAGGTAAGCTTTTACTTGTTTGCAGTTAAGCGCAAAGCTACGCCCCTCAGCATAGATTCCTGTAAGTGGTGACCCGTGAAGGGGAGAAGAGGATCCTGGTGGTTGATGGGTCCAACCCTACAACACCACTTTGACCTTGAATTCCTGTAGACGAACGGCCTTGGGTCAACCAAATACCAGTGTTGGATATTTTCAACAAGAGTTTGGACATTAGTGATGTCGAGAAAACCCACTTGTAGAGAAATATATATGTAAAAACGGCTCGTTTGGGTTGAGATTTTTTTTTTTTTTATACGAAGAGGAGTGTTGTGGACATTATATCTGATGCCGGTGTTTGGGTATAGTGCTCACGAAAACCTGGCGTTCCTGCAGTGTCCTTGTTTGGCATTATAATTCGTCTCTTCGTAGAGCTCCATGGTGGGTGTGGTCAGTGGGCAATGAAATGTAGCGTTTCTATTATGGATACCTCTCTTTCCAACAAAATA
This sequence comes from Tachypleus tridentatus, assembly GCF_004210375.1. Classification (NCBI taxonomy): domain Eukaryota; kingdom Metazoa; phylum Arthropoda; class Merostomata; order Xiphosura; family Limulidae; genus Tachypleus; species Tachypleus tridentatus. The sequence continues at coordinate 47,951,893 of NC_134835.1, forward strand.
AGTAAAAATGAAAGAAGTTAAAAAAAAAGTTTATTAAAAAACGACCACGTACGGACGACTCTGTTGTACAGTCAGTATTAAAGCCAAATTCTACACCTCGATTTTTGATTCTCCTTTCCGTATTTGAGAAATCCTTCGGGCAGATGTCTCCATTTTTCATCCAGAAGGAATTAGAGGTACTTGCTGGCTTCCCAAAGTTAGTAAAAAAGTTGCGCTCTGGAGACAATCTGGTGGAAACATCTTTACAACAGCATACCAAACTCCTCCTGAAATCAAAAGCCATTGGGCGTATACCCATTGAGGTTACTCCCATACGACTTTGAATTATTCCAGAGGAGTTATAGTTGAGAGGAATTTAAAGAACATTCCCGAGTCGGAAATCTTCGCTGGTTTTTCCAGCCAAGGTGTTACTATGGTCTGCCGAATCTTCACCCATAAAGACGGAATTATGGACCTACTAATGTTTACATCCCCACGTCCTCTTGGCACAGTCAAAGCAGGTTATCTTAACTGCAAGGTACAGCCTTACAATTCTAACCCTCTTAGATGTTTCCAGTGTCAGAAATTTGGTTATTCAAAACATCAGGTCGTGATTCTTTGGTATGTGTTCGTTGTGGAGGTAAAGGCCACAACTCTTACAAATGCAATCTGGAACCACACTGTTAACTGTAGTGGCCCATACCCCTCTTACCTTATTTCTTGCCCTAAATGGGTAGAAGAAAAAGAGATGCAATGCTTAAAGACTTAATAATATCACCTACTCAGACGCTTGGAAATTATTGTCCCAACTCTATTTCGGACATATGCCGCTGCATTCCTTTCCACTACCACAATGGGAGTGGAGACGGATCTTTTCATGCCTCCAACAGAGTCGCTTGCAAAAAATCTTTAGAATCTTGTGCCTTTCATAATTAAAAAAAGTTGACGTATCTATGTCTACTTCCATTTCTGTCCCTACCACTCCTTTCAGTGACTGCCCACTTTCACTTCCTTCAGGTTCAAAAGTTTCCTCAGGTCCATCTTCATTTGCAGCCCCAAAAAGTAGATCGACTATTCGTTCATGCCCTCAGTCACTAAAATCTTTGTTCACAGACAGAGACCCGACCTAGGACAGGATCCATGGAGGTTAAAAATCTTCGTCTAATAACGAAAAAAAAACGCGCTCGCAAACAGATCTCCCCACCACATTCTTCTCCACATGAATTACAATGGCCACGCTCATCCAATGTCAATGTTTTCTATCAAATTTAGATGGCATTAATGATTTTATTGATTCTTACCATCCTATGTGCCTCTCCTTATAGGAAACATTTCTGAAACCTGCTGATACAGTCACCCTTTGACAATATTCCTTGTGGTGGACGAGTGCATGGTAGGGTGGCATTGCTGGTTGATCAGCGTATGCCCACCCTGTCCTCGTCACTTGATACACACTTGGAGACTGTAGCCATCCGTGTTTCCTTGGGTCATACCATCACTATTTGTTCTCCCTACCTGCCTTCTGAAGAGATCTATAATAAGTAAGATTTTGATGCCCTTACTGAACAGTTACCATCTCCCTTCTTACTACTGGGGGATTTTAATGGGCATAATCCTCTTTGGGGTGGTGCTAGTATTGATGGGAGGAGTCGTGTTATAGAGCGTATGCTCTTGGACCACAACCCATCTCTCTTTAATATGGGTCCTTATTTTCAGGCACCTAGTCAATCTTTTACTGCTATAGATCTTTCTATCTGTTCCCATTCATTTTTCACTTACTTTTCTTGGGGAATCGACAGTAATCCACGGGGCAGTGATCATTTTGCTATCATTTTGAGAGAGACTGGGCGTGATCGATGCCATTCGACCCGCATGCCTCGATGGAAGTTGGACCACTCTCCACTCTTTCAGAACTTGGTCCTGCCATCGTGTGTAAGCTATTGATAGAAGACTGTGTGGCAGTAGGAACTGATCATATTGTCCAGGCAGCTACTCAGTGTATTCCTAAAATCTCGACACCTTTCCCACAGTATCCTTGTTCTTAGTGGAATCCTGCCTGCCACATGACAAGAAAAGCTCAAAAACGGGTTTTAAACCGCATTGCATTTCAGCAGGCCTGTGCACATGTTTGGCAGGTCAGATATCAAAACCACAAAGTCATATTGGACAAAATTCGAAAGGTTAGTTGCTAGTATCCTTTTACCCCCCCCCTTTCAATCTTGTTCTCTGGTGGCCAGGAAGTTGTTTGTACCCAGAATATCTCCAATACTTTCGACGAAAGCTTTTCTCATGCATCTAGCACTTCTGCTTCATCCCCCTTCTTGTTAGCCATCAAAACACGGGCAGAACGATCACCTCTTTCCTTTCAGGCTGATCGCCTCCATTATTATAATCACACCTTTACACTGGTGGAACTTAAACTTGCTCTTCATTGGTTTGGTAGCACATCAGTCAGACCTCATGATATTCATTACAAAATAGTGCGCCATCTCTCTCTTGCATCTCTTGTTATTTTTCTGATTGTTTTCATCTGGATCTGGCAGAAGAATGTTTTCCCGATGCTTTGCGCCATGCTATTGCACTCCCTTTTCTTAAACCTGAGAAGAATCCCAAGATTCCTTTGAACTACCGTCCAATTGCTTTGATGAGCTGTCTGTAAGATCTTAGAGAAGATGGTTAATGCTCGTCTTGTTTGGTTTCTCGAATCAAACAACCTCCTGCCATCCATCCAATGTGAGTTCCGAAGAGAGCGCTCCACTATGGACCACCTGATTCGACTTGAAACATCAATCAGGGAAACCTTTCTCAAACGACAACATCTGGTTTCTGTATTTTTTTACCTTGAGAAAGCTTATGATACAACGTAGAGATATGGTATCTTGCGAGACCTTCACTCGTATGGGTTGTGTGGCAATTTACAGATTTGTATTAAACATTTTTAATGAATCAGCGATTCCAGGTCCGTGCGAGTTCAACACTTTCACATTCTTTCCAACAGGAACTTGGAGTCCCACAGGGTTGTGTTGTGAGTGTCACGCGTTTCATTATAAAGATTAATGGCATCAATCGACAACTATCCCCTAAAGTTGCAAACGGTCTCTTTGTCGACAACTTCCACATCTCGTGTCAGTCGTAAAATATGAAGTATATTGAGCGGCAGCTAAAGACTGCCTTTAATCATTTACTATCGTGGACCATAGCAAACAGTTTCAACCTTTATCTTTCCAAAACTGTTTGCATGCACTTTTTCCGTCAACGGGGTATCCACCCTGATCATGAACTCCGTATTGGTGATGCTGTGCTTCCCATGGTCCCTGGGGCAAAGTTCTTGGGGCTTATATTTGACCGTAAGTTGACCTTTATTCCACACATCAAGCAGCTACGCGTCAAGCGTATAAGGGCACTGAACATGCACTCTGTCTTCTCTTTCACCTCTTTGGGACAGATCGCTGTTCCATGCTAAAAATCTATTGTGCCCTTATTCGATCAAAACTAGACTATGGGTCTCTGTTCTACGGCTCATGTTATTATCTAGGCACGGCATGGTCATGTGGTTAGGGTGCTCGACTCCTAATCTGAGAGTTGCGAGTTCGACTTCCAGTCACAACAAACATGCTAGCCCTTTCAGGTGTATGGGGTACTTTATGTGTTAGTTAATCCCACTTTTTGTGGATGATGATGACTAGATACCTTCCCTGCAGTCTTAAACTGTTAATTTAGGGATGACTAGCGCAGTTAGCCCTGGTGTAGTTTACAATTCAAAAACACAAACATATATAGATATATTATATTGAAAATTACTGTGATTATAAAAGCGTTATTTACTTCTGAAAACGATTCTGATGTTTTTTTTTTTTTGTATGTGGTATTCCTGGTTTAGATTAATATTACACTGGTTCACTATCCACTCGTAACAAAAACTTCGAAGATTTGGCTTGATTAAATGTTGATCTTGATAATAATTGCATAAGAAAATAAAAAGAAATCCACGAATACAGCTATTCGCTGTTTATGTTGCGTATGTTGGTATTACAGAAAATAAATTAAGATGAAGTTAACATATGCACAATTAACAGGCGCGTAAGTACCGAGATAATGATGGGACTTTGAAAGTGATGTTAAATAAATCGGAATCCTTGATATTATTTTCATAGAAATAAACATTGGCGATGGGGATGAAATAATTTGTACCCATCAAGTTACGTAATATTTATTTATAAAAATTGATCTTCAAACAAATTAAAGTTATTACAATCACAAAAAACTTTATAGCGGTAATGTTTTGTAACTTAGTATAGTATATGAATAAAAAATTGTTTTATTAATAAGCTTAAAATACGTACAAGATAATTTAAAGGAATCATTGTGAATAAATTAGTGAAATCAAAAGGCTATAGTTACTTAGCTAATTAAATTTGATTTAAGCATTTAAGTTTAAGTAAAATAAGCTGATTATTTTCTATCGTGTTTTACTTTTATCATTATTTTTAACCTTATGAAACACAAGTCTTTAGTTTTAACCAAGTGCAATGGTTGGTTGTTCAATTACTTAAGCTGAGCTAAAAACAATCTAAATTTAACAAGATATTTGTGTAACTTAGATATAATGGATTTATATGTGTGTGTATAAATATTAAGGTATATATATATATATATATATATATATATATATAATGATTTGTTTTAGAATTCGTTTCTTTGAAGTATCAATAAAATTATTCATTGCAATTTCTTTATTTTTACTAACAAATTGAAACATTTCTTTGTTAATTTCATTAATCATTACTTGAACTCAGTTATCTCTACAAACATCCAAAATTGTACAAAGCTTTATAAATTAGGAATAGGCCCGGCATGGCCAGGTGGGTTAAGGTGTTCGACTCGTAATTTGAGAGTGGCGGGTTCGAATCCCCGTCGCACCAAACATGCTCCCCCTTTCAGCCGTGGGGACGTTATAATGTGACGGTCGATCCCACTATTCGTTGGTAAAAGAGTAGCTCAAGAGTTGGCGGTGGGTGGTGATGACTAGCTACCTTCCCTCTAAATTAGGGACGGCTAGCGCAGATAGCCCTTGAGTAGCTTTGCGCAAAATTCAAAACAAACAAAATAAATTGGGAAAATTATGTATTTTTTGCGATTTTTTATGTTACATTTTTGATTGAAAAAAGTTAAATACACTTGAAATTTATTATAATTAGTATGTAGAAGTTTAGTTTTAATTTTATTAAGCACGTTAAAATTTCATGTATATTATCATTTTGGAGAATGAACAGTGTTACGTGCTATAATTTATCCAAGACAAGTCTCCGATTTATTTTGCTACATGCGTCAAGTATTTCGATTTCAAATATCTCAAAATTTAATTTTTTTAGAAATTAATTGAATGTCGATATGTATCAAATTTATGACACTTGCCAATAAGCTTGATACACAGTTTCTTTCATAACATAAATATATTTTAATATACAAACAATAATACTATTTGCAATATCCTTTATTACAAACATTGATTTATAATTTTTTTTTTTTTTTTTGGGGGGGGGGAATTTCGCGCAAAGCTACTCGAGGGCTATCTACGCTAGCTGTCCCCAATTTAGCAGTGTAAGACTAAAGGGAAGGCAGTTAGTCATCACCACCCACCACCAACTCTTGGACTACTCTTTTACCAACGAATAGTGGGATTGACCGACACATTATAACGCCCACGGCTGAAAGGGCGATCATGTTTGGTGCGACCGGGATTCAAACCCGCGACTCTCGGGTGATGAGTCGAACGCCTTAACATTTTGGCCATGCCAGGCCCTTATTGATTTATATATAAAAGTTTTAGAAACTTACAAACATTTTATCTGGTCTGGAACGGAATATTTTATCGACGGTTCACGATGAACAAATTAGTTCTGTGTTGATACACAGGTACAATTCTCTTGACGAGAAACTAGGTAGCAATAATATTAGCTAACCTCACACAGATTACAAGCTAACTTTTCACTTAGGAAGATATCTAATGTCCTTGTAGAAATAATAACGTCCGAAGTTACTTCTCTAAATTTGAATGGTTTGTAATGTTTGAAATCTATAAACGTTTCTGGTCAAATACCTGTAGTTTTCCGATTAATCAGCGTTTATAGTAGTCATAGCTTCCAAGATTTATAGTATACTAACTGTAACAAACCAACAACAATATTCTGAAAACTGACTCTTAGGGCGTCGATTTATAAACTTTAGGCGATGTTCTCGAAAGCTCAATTGCAACAATGTAAAACAAATATTATTGACTCTTATACTCGAGGATCTTCTACAAATTTAGAGAACAGGCGAGACTTTCGCGATACACATTTAACAATATAAGTAACATGCATTTTTAAATATATATTAAACTCACACAAACGTCGATATTAAAATAAATAACAATAAATCCGGTACAATAGTAAAGTAATTAAGTTTAAGAATATTACAACCTAATTTGTTTTTTTTCTTTAATTACTTTACAATATCCTGTGTTTTAACATTTGTTGCAACTCCCTTTTTGGATCGATTTTCAAGCATTTAGTTTAAGAACGTGTCTTCAAGTATTTATAAATTCCCAGTTATTACACGTTTAAGAAAATCATCAGTACAGTAAGCTGTATATATATACATAGATTTTATGACAGAAACGCAGTGGTGTTTTTTATACATTAAAAGACACATATTGTCACAAGGTAATGTTTAGTGAGCAACGTATTGAACTGAATATTATGTTAAATTCTTGTTATTTCATTTTAAGTTAACTAATTTGTTATAAAGGACGAATATAAAATGCACTTAAATATGGTTATCCCTAAATATTTATTTTTTAGAAATGACTGTGAAATATATATATATATTCTATCTTTCAACTCTAATTATTAAATCTCTATATGAGTGACAAGTTTATTTCATAATCCATTTTATTAAACACAAACAGTGTTGTGTTATACCTTTTTTGTTTTGGTTTAGTGTCTAGTTAAAATTTTCATTAATGTTATATATAAAAGGTGTTTGATAGTATTATTATATAAAAATGCTTTGATTTTCTCTCAATACTCACAATGGAAATAGCAGTTACGTAATAAGCTTATTTTAATGCTAATTAGGCCTATTTGTGTAATAGTTTGTTTGTTTGTTTGTTTTGGAATTTCGCACAAAGCTACTCGAGGGCAATAACAGAATACAATAAGAAATTTTGAGAAAGCAAGACTTAATTTTATAAATACTGAATGTTACGAAATCTGTTATGAGCAGACGAAGAAACTTTACTTCGTCTGTCAAATAAGCTTAAAAATTTTGTGTAGGCTACATCATATAGTGCAAAGGTCTACAAATATGAACGCTGATTTATTTTACAAAATTTTCTTAATTTAAGATTTTGAAGTGAAATTTCTACAGGCTGGTGAGAATTTCCTTATTTGTATAAAATGTATGGAGTAAGCTAACAAATACGGCACTCAAAAGCTTCTGAGAATTGAGAGATGTTAAAATAACCTAAGAATAGGCCTCGCTTTAGGTTATTAGTATTTTAAAATATTTAGGCCAATACTATCAGAAGGTAATCTTGTTATTAAAAACAACACCTGTATGATAGGTCTAGGTCTATGGCCGAAATAGGTATTCAAAATGTTTATGAGGGTTTTTATAATAATGGTTAAGCAAATATAAATTTAATTTATACCTTAATGTTAAGCTTAACATGTGAATTATGTTCAGTCGGTTTACGGTTAAAATTAATAAAAAAGAAAGTTACATTTATTTTAATTCGCAAACAAGCGCAGTTGAGCTACAGCACAAGTATTAACTTACACACATGTATAGAGCCTAATTGCAAAGTTTAATAGTAACAGTATTACTAAAGGTTATCCAAATACATTAAAACTCTGCATAAGATCAAAAACTTAACTTATTAAAACATGTTAGCTATATTTCTGGCGTGTGTCTTTTATTTGGGTTAATAAAAATGCAAGGTATTACTCAATCATGGTTGGTTTTCTCCGTATTTCTTTAGACCAGGGGTGTGCAACATTTTTCGTCGGTGGGCCATATAACCAACTTCATCAATCAAGCGGGGCCACTTAAAAAACAAGCTTATTCGTGTACATGCACAATAAATTTAAAAAAAATCTCAAAATGCAAGCAATAATATTTTATATTTTTGCATGAGTGATCATTTTAGTGCGACACTTGAAATTTAGAGTCCTTGCAGAGCTTGTCAATATCAGCTTTGACAGAAGTGGTTGCCACTCTTAACTGACTGGTCAAATGTTCATCAGTCAGCTGACTTCTACATTTGGTTTTGATGAGCTTCATTTTGGAGAAAAATTGCTCACAGCAGTAGGTGCTACCAAAAAGGGAGGCAATTCTTTGTGCATGACGGGACAAATTGGGAAACTTTTCACGTACACAGAGTTTGTAAAAGTCTAGCAAACTGTTTTCAGAGAATTTCCTTTTAGTGTCCATGTCAGCCTGCAGTTCAATGAGTTCCATTTGGCAATCATCAGGACTGTCTTCCACTGCCAAATCAAAAGGTTGAGCGAACAATTTCAATCTAATTTCAGTTTGTCTGAAATCTGGAAATCTGTTTGCAAACTCATCACGCAGCTTTTGTACACTGGTTCCATATTTGGTGCAATCCAGATTAGGAAATTCCAGTTTCCTGGTTGCAAGACATGTAAAATGGGTCAATATGGCTCTTCTCAACTGAACCTGGAAAAGTTCCAATTTCTTCTCAAAAGCACAAATATGCTCAAACAACTTATTCACAAGTTGACTTTTCCCTTGTAGTTTTAAGTTTAAATCAGACAGATGCTGTGTAATGTCTGTGAGGAATGCTAAGTCATTCAGCCAGTTCTCATTGCTCAAGAAGTCCACATTCTGACGTTTGCTCTCCATGAAGAACTTAATCTCCTCTCGCAGATTCCAGAATCTCTTCAAAGTAGCAGCTCTACTAAGCCAACGTACAGCAGAGAAGTACAAAACATCTGAATACTCACTGTCCAGCTCATCTAAAAAAGTTTTAAATTGTCGATGATTTAATCCTCGTGTTCGAATATAATTTACGCATTGGACGACATTTTTCATGACTTCTGCAAAATCCAGAACTTTGGTGCACAAGCTCTCTTGGTGAATAATGCAATGGCTTACAACTACGTCTTGTGCTCCAATTGCAGTTAGAAATTTCTTGGTGAATCCATTTGTCCCACCTGTCATGGAAGGAGCACCATCTGTTGTAACACCACATAATTTATAAGGATTCAGTTCAAACTTTTCTACAACCTTAAGCACTTGTTCACAAATATCCTGTCCTGTGGTTGTGGAGGAAAGGCTTGCTATATCTAAAACTCTTCGAAAACATCAAAGCCTGCAGTAACAGCTCTGATGAAAATGACAAGTTGGGATGTGTCATTGATATCAGTGCTTTCATCAAAGCCAGACTGAAAGCTTCACACGAATTCAATCTCTCTTTCAAAGTTTCTTTGATGTCCTCTGAAAGATCTTTTGTCCTGCGTGAGACAGTAAAGCGGGAAAGGCTAGTTTGCTCCACCAAATATTTTTCTCTGGACATGCATATTCTGTGAATATTGTTAAACAATTTTTAATAAATTCTCCATCACTGAAAGGCTTTCCCTTTTCTGCCATACATTCACAAAGCTGAAAACTCAGTTTTGTTACCAGTTCTGAATTTTTCTTGAAAGTGGTAAAAACACCTTGTTGCTTTTCAATGGATGTTTTTAAATGTTCAATTTTGTCCTTTCGTGCCTGACCAACAATTTCATCAAACTGGGAGGTGCTTAGTTGCGTAATGTCGCTTAATATTGTACTCTTTCATGACTGCAATTGTAGTTTGACAAACGAGGCAGACAACACCTTGATTATGTGGGACAACAAGATATTTTGTGCACCATTCACTGTTGAATAACCTTCCCTCATCATCAATTTTTCGTTTCTTAACTGCTGACATTTTACTAGCCCTGAAATCAAAACAAAAATTATTCTCACGAAAATAGCAAAGTAGAAAAAAACATAGAATTTATTTACACATGGAACCTCTTATGGACAGAAACACATGTTTCTAAATTGGCATCCCGATCATAGCCTTCCGGTACTTAAATTAATTGAGAACAGCAAAATACAGTGTGACCTCGCCTATTCGCGGTTCGCCATTCGCGGCCCCGCATATTCGCGGGTTATGCGCGAACTGCGTTTTGTAGGTCACAGAGACTGAAAGGGCTTTTCGAGGAGATTTCTCTTGTATTTACTCAATCAAGCCGTTTTTATCAATTGTCGTCTTCACCAAACAAGATTGGACTGCTATTGGCTGACTGCCTCAGCTTCCCCAACAACGCAAACGGCAAAGCACAGCCCGGTACAATTTAGTGAAATACATAACAGTATGCAATATTGCTACATTATTACTGCATCAATGAGTATAAGTATCATTAGTGTTTGGGAAGCATTTCATATAGTATATAATCGCATACATATACGTTTTAAAACTGCATCCAATATTCGCGGTTTCTCGCTATTCGCGGGAGGGTAAAGAACGTAACCCCCGCGAATAACGAGGTCACACTGTACATAGAATCAGATGCATCTGAAAGCAAAAATTTTAATAAATTCAGTAAAGTCACAACAATATGCTAAATAATAATCAATTTACCTTCAATCTCTTGTAGTAACTGTAAAAGGTAATAAAATTTTCACCAATAATGAATGACGGACAGCAGAGGTTAGGGAAAATTGTCATCCAGCGGGCGAAGGCGAGGTTCAGGACATGACGTTGAGTCGTAGACAATAGTGCTAGTGCACGTCACCTATTCATGCCCTAAGGAGGCCGACCAATCGAATTCGGCCTGCTCCTCTCTAGCAAAGATAATTTTAGAAGTTTGTCGAGTCGAAGCCTGGGAATCCCGTAGGATCGATGCTTTTAAAAATATTCCATTTGCGTTGGATTACAGATCAGGCCACATGGTTAGATTACAACAACTAGGGCCACACTAAATGGCTTGGCGGGCCGCCTGTTGCACACCCCTGCTTTAGACGAACCAGTGGTGCAGATAGATATGAAATCTTGGGTGGGCCTGGAATTACGATGGACGGGCAGGAGGTGTACAAAACCTTTGGAGATAAGTTTTGGTTTGTTTTGAATTTTGCGCAAAGCTGCACTAGGGCCGTCTGCGCTAGCCATCTTTAATTTAGCAGCGTATTTTATTTAAAGTACCAAATCTATTCTTTATCTAATCTTAGTTTGAATCTTTCGGGCTATAGTTTTAGTCATCTGTTATTATCTGTTTTTATGTTTCATCGCAAAGCTCAGGGTCAAATTTTGTTTGCTATCTTGAATCTCGTTTAGCTAAAATTTACAGAACACGTCTTATGGTGGAGTAATATTTTTATTTTTGCATTTAAAGTAAAACTACTAAACCTATCCGTTGTCATCCTTAATTTTGAACTACTGATCAGAGGAAAGCCAGCTAGTCAACAGCACCCTACTACCTAACATCCATGTTGAAGGATTGGCTACAACTCTTATAATATACCCATAGCTTAAAGTGCGAGGAATACTTTGTGGTAAACATATTAGAACTCGGATCACCAGTTCCGAAATACAGAACTCTTACCTCAGGACCAGTGTATTTTTCTACAGTGAACTCTTGCTTCGCAAGGGGTGCATAACATTTGTTATGATAAAAATTTCAGCTTATAAGTTGGCCAGTGTGTCGTTTTATTTGTATCGATAAGCCAAATTAAAAACTTAGAATACTTTGTGGTATATACTTGCATTTAAACCTTTGTCGGAGAAACAGATGGACACAATACTATGGTTAAAAGGTTCTAATACAAACATCATATGTTGAAGAGGAAAAATAACACGCTTAGTAAGCGCTCTTTTATTTCTTTGCTAGGGTAGTGATTTTCATAAAGTGAGGATTTGGCATGAACTGTATGTAACAAACGTTATTTTGTTTTATTGAAATAAATCTTACATTTTGGTATAAAGTTTAACAATTTTCATTTCTTCATTCATTAAACTTAACTTTTGTTTTCACAGTTCTACAACACTTACAAGCTTTAAATATTGAATCATGGTTTTGTTGTTGAAGTTAGACAGAATCTGCTTCCAACTGGAGGGGGGGAGGGTAGGTACAATAACTTATACTAAGTTGTGTTGTGATAAAATGATCGAAAGTAGGCTTAGTTGAAAATCAGTGATGTTCTTAAATGATTTTAATTTCTCGTTTGTACTGTTTTTTTTAAGTGCATATGAACTGGCTTTATTATGTTTCCAATGGGTTTGGCGTATTTGGAAAATAATCACATTAGAGAACTAAAATATCACGTACCTATCTTTCTCTTACTAGGATGACGTTCAGACACCTTATTTTTGTGAAGAGACGCGAGTTTTGAAATGCAGTCGGTCCTAATCATGTCGACTGACCAATTATTGCAAGACAAAATCGCGTTAGTCAACTGTATTAGATGTAATATAAAGCTATGAAACTAGATTCACATATTTTAAGTTTATAAATATGAAGAACTGAAACGTTTTGCTTTTGTGTTGTTTTTTCATTGGTGTTTGGTTTGAATTTCGATTATAGTTATAGATATTGTCCTCTTCTAAGGCCCCCCAGAGGTACAGCGCTATGTCTGGAGAATTACAACCCTAGAAACCGGGTTTCGATATCCGTATTGGGCAGAGCACTGATAGTCCTTTGTATAGCTTTGTGCTTAATTATAAACAAATAAACATTCCTTAAGACAGTATCCTTCCATCTGAGTGCATAGGGAACAATGGTAAGTCTACGGATTTAAAACGATAAAATTAGGAGTTCGATTCCTTTTGGTAGACACAAAAAATCTGATGTGATTTTGCTGTAAGAAAAATACAGATACGCACACATAGATTATGACAGTTTTAGCTTTCTTATATCAGAACCATACAACAGCATAATGTATATGTATAATACTTAGAAGGTAGTTATTATATATACATTTTATCGTTTAAACATAGCCCTTCAAAATTAAGAACAATGTACTCTTCACCAAGAATAAGAGTATTTCTTCCGATGGGATTCTATGACGTAATCAAGCCTTTTGTAAGAAGTGTTCTTATACAACAACCAAATGATTTGATCGAATTTGCAGCATGCTACTTCGAATCTGAACTTATTAAACGGGACCAGCAAATCGGTAAGCCACGAGAATAATGTTAAACAAATCATTAGTTGACTTAATTGGTATATTTTTAATTGAAAAAAATATATACTGAAAGTAGAAGATACATATCAATACTGCAATATTAGTATTGTGTCTCTGATCCTTATGTGTTATTTCTGTTTTGTCCTTATTGTGAGGTATGTCTAAATGATATTTGGAAGAAATTATAGTAGAAAGTCAAACTTATCTGCGACAAGGATCAGAGGACTCATTTGGCTAAAAGAACCCACCTTTTGAATACTTTATGCTGTCTAGTACTTCATCAGGGTTCTACAGTTTCATGTTCTCCCCATTCACCAAGACGACTGAATCGCAGTCTGGTCCACTAGAAACCATTGATAATGTTAGCTGTTTGTCTAATCACCTGAGCCTGAGAACAAAGAGTTAATGATGAGGAATAACCAACTGTGGCTATGCTGAGTATCCTGAGATAGTTTGTACAGTGAGTCACATTGGTCAGCACCAAGCACAAATGTAATCTTATGTTGTCTGTACGATAGAAGTTGCAGTGAGTGAACAACTTGACTACATACGTATATGTTAGAACGATTGCGCAGCTATCCACAACGATGCATCTGTAAAATAGACAAATGTGGGAGTTTGAATTACAGCAGAATAAGTGAATTCCAACTTCTAGAGATAATTCGGTGCCTGTGGTAACACCAAATCTATTGTCATTCATATAAAATGATATATGATATTAATGATGAAATTCATATCTTCTTATATTAATATAGAATTTTCCAAAATGTTTTTGTTTATTATAATAATTTCATGTTCTCACGTAATGCGTGGTCGAGAAAGTCGTTAAGTTAAATTTCCCCTAGATAACTCTATCCTTTATTTGTTCCTCTGGGATACCACATGTAAAATTAGATAAGGTTGGATAGTATTTTTATTTCTCCAATGTTAGGTCAGATGATATATCGAAACTACTTACAACCTTCTGATGAGAATGACCAATCATGTGGGTAGCACTGTTCATCCTGGGAAAGTATAATGCTATGGATTTTAATAACATAACGTTGTTTCTCAGACTAGATTTGGAGAATTGTTCGGTTTGTTGTGAATTTCGCGCAAGGCTACACGAGGGCTATCTGCGCTAGCTATCCCTACTTTAGCAGTGTACGACTAGAGGGAAAGCAGCTATTCATCACCACCCACCGCCAACGTTTGGGTTACTCTTTTACCAACGAATAATAGGATTGAGCGTGACATTATAACGCCTCCACAGCTGAAAGGGCGAGCATGTTTGGTGTGACGGGGATTCGAACCCGCAACCCTCTGATTACCAATCGAATACCTTACTTACCTGGCCATGCAAGGCCAGATTTGGAGAACAGAGATACAGACATATCCAGCACGTATTAAACCTGTACAGTTCTCTAGCATATATGATTGTTCTGTGTGTTGAAAAGATTCACTGTGGTTTGTCATTAAATAAAGATGATTTTTATTGTGTGTTTATACTTGTATTCATTCTTTCATTGCACAAACCCAGCTTATTTCAGAGATATTTACAGTTATCTCGTAATGTTTCCTGGACGAATCTCCCATTATATAGCACAGCCATCTTTTTCATTCTTGGGATAAATTAGTTTTATCTGCGAATACCTCACTAAATCAGCATAATATAGTAGGGCGAAATAGATATTTCCTCTATCTTTTAGAGTTTTAGAAACTAAGGATTTAGATGATTTGTTTTCGCCATTTTACCAGGTAACTACTTGGAAATTTTGTGTTTAAGAGCAAATAGTGCAGCAGAAGCATGAACCTGATTAACGCTGCAGCTGAGAAACTATTGTAGTAGAGTTATATTAGCAAGTCACTCTGTTAGAGAGTGTAGGTACCTACCAGGTGAAATTTAAAGTTCATAAAAATCGTGCCCACACAAACTTAGTTGTGTATGTTGATGGTCCGATAAGTTTATATTATAAACCATATCTCAACATAGCAACAGCCAATTGAGAAACTGCCCAAGTCTATGAACTTCTGGAGGAATTGTGCGTATGTATGCAAGTCTCCATCTGAAGTTTTTAACAGTGCCAAAGTATTAGATTATAACATTAACTGAACTATTGGAATGGAAGAAACACGTGAATCTGCCTGTGATATGATAGTTATGTAACTGCCTACAGTGTCAAGCATGACCTAATATATAACTGTAAAAATACATGGAAAACAGATAAGAGTACATGCAGTGGATGAAGGTCGTCCGGTGGGACAAAAGTAAGTTTTCGGATTTTTATTACTAAAATTAGGGTTTCGAAATCCCTCAGTTGACACAGAAGATAGCTTAATGTGGCTTTCGTAAAGAAAAAAATGAAAAAGAAACAGTAGATGGAGAAACTCGGCACTATGTCACTGTTTTTGTCATTAAATGTAGAGAATTAACATTAATATCTTAGTAGTTTATATTTAGATGACTTATAGAAATTACCTGCAAGTATAGTCTATGCATTAAGTGACTTAAGTTCTGAAGTGAAACCTTAAAAACCAAAACCAGAGCAGACTACTCCAGTATATATATGATAACTTACAAGTGTTTTGCAATATTCTGAAAACAACAACTTAGGTTGCACTATGAGCTAATGAAGTGATAGCTAAGACACCTTTATTTTGAGAAAAACAAAACAAGTTACGTTTGTTCAGACAATTATTGTTCAAAGTCAAAGTATATTTTTATCATGCCATATAATTACGACAAACAGAGAGTAAAATTAGTGATTAGAAACATAATTGGTCCTGTATAAAGATTATCACCATTAGAAACAAAAGAAGCGTGATGAGGTTGCGCGGGTAAACACATGCCAGTACTTGTCTATTTACATGGCTCAATGTTCTGGGAAGATTTCGCTGATTTATTTCCCCTGTAACGTGCTTCTAGCCACTAGTAGGTCAAACTGTATGAACAAAGGTAGCGTCAGTACTAATTTCAGGATCCAAGAAGGTTTATGAGTTTTGAGTCATGCTGTTAACCTGTGTAATACACACTACAACTTACATCATGTGGTTTGCAACAGGGGCGTAGATCCTGGCGGGATGGTGGGATACATCCCCCTACAGTTTGCTCTGTTGAATTGTTTTATTGCATCACAGGCCTACAAATTGTGAGTTTGTTCTTGTGATTCTCTTGTTCTTACCAATCGAATTACATAATTAGGCCTAGATGTAGGCTTTTTCAGTAGCCGAAATGTACATTTTTAATATAGGCGTGCTTCTAAGCTTTTCGATCTAAGCGATAGTTCGTAAGTATCAGTCAGTAGGCCTAAGTATACATGCAAGGCTTGCAAGCACTATCACAGAATCTACCTACGTCTTGTACGTAGTGTAAGATTAAGTAAAATTTTCATCACAACAGATTGAACAGAGCATGAAATTCGAAAATATTACTCCCAAGCGTAAACTCCTGTGATCTAGATCTGGCAGGCCATTTGTAGCTTGTAGCTGTATCAATCTTAGGTGTATATTGTGCGGTTTTCCTACGCCATTTGTTCTTATGCATGTCTAGCCGGTTTTATTGTCAAACGCTTCACTCTCCTTAGCTGCCGAAGTCGCTGACCATAGTGTACGTTTAGTGTACCGTTAATGACAGATTCGGGCCTCTCGGATCCAGACTACATCATCCCCCCTCCGCTCCCTTTAGTCTGAACCTCGATTTTACAACAGGGCTCATTAGACCTGTGTTTGTGGTCCTCATTAATCCATGAAATTTCAGATTATCACCGCCTTCTAATAAAGTGCTGGTGCTTTATGGTAAAAGAACAATATATTCTCTTGTCATAGATAGTAAAAATATTGTATTTTCTTGTATAATTAGAACACAGAAGGAGCGATTTCAACGGCATGAAGCCTCTACTCAAATTGTATTGCTAGTTTTTGTTTAGGTGTTTTTATTTAATAGACGTGCTTATAGTCATTATATCACAACGTGTTTGCCTTTTGATGAGCTTTAACAGGAATATAATATATTTGTGATTGTTTAAGTATTTTTCGAGAAACTTGCAATTACTTGTGTTGTAACTAGCACACATTATTGTCCCAGCGATGCCCAGGCGATCAGTCGGCTCGGTAGTCACTGTGAGGTTCGCGCGTTCGACTTAAATACATTGTACACTTCAGTCCTACTTCCATTCTGTTCTATCTTCGTTCGTTGTACGTTAGAGTTTTTCAATAAAGACTGTCATCTGGGAAACAGATTCCAATTGTGACAAGCAAGCATCTGAAACTTTCCGATATTAGACAGTTCTGCAAGCCAGTTACTAGTACTACAAGTGACAATGCAGATGCAGATAATCCAACAACCTCAGGCAAAGGAATAGAAACTTGCCATACAGAGGAAATACCATATTCATCAGAGGACGAGTCTGAAAATGCTTGTGCAACTATTGCACATCATGAACCACCAGATAGTTGTGAAACAAGTTTGTACAGTAATTAAAAATCTGACACTCCACAGATACAGTGTGGAAAGCCATATCTTCCAGGCGCACAACTAATACCATGACAAAAAGTAAAATCTCAAAATATCAACTTCCAAGGCAAGTGGTTTGATAAGTTCGCATGGCTGCACTTCGACAATCAGACTCAAAAGTCATATGCTTTCATTGTGCTAAGGCGGAAAATAGAGGCCTTTTTACAGGGAAATTGGAGAGTCCAGTGGAGTATACCTTCATATCCACCGGTTTTTGCAACCGGAAAAAGGCAAAACAGAAATTTAACGAACACCAATCCTCCTCTCAGCACAGATTCGCTATATCTCCAGAAGGTTCACTTGAAGTAACTCCAGTGACTGTCCAGCTACATGAAGGAAAAAAGAAGCAGCAGGAAGAATGCAAAAGAAGTCTAGCCAAAATATTCAGAAGTTTACGTCTCTTACTGCGTCCAGGTTTATCATTACGTAGACATACTGATACGGAGGGGAACTTCCTGCAGAATGTCTACGTTTGGGAACATGTAGACTAGAGGACTAAATGAATCTTACTTCAATGAAAAGTATGAATAATTATGTGATACATTGTACTGATGTGTAATTGTCAAGAGTTCGCAAAGACATTTTAATTATTTTTATCAAACAACATGAACAGTTTTTCAGTATAAATAAACTTATCAAGGGTAATTACTAATTTTATTAATATTTGAAAACGTAATTCATGCAATGAAAGTTATTTGTTACCTTGTCAAGTATAATGGCCATCTTTTATACTGTGCAGTGTGCAGGAATAAATTCATGTGGCAGTTACTTTGTGACACATTTGTCTTTATTCTATTAACATTTTGAAAACTGTTCACAACACCTCACTTATACAAACCTACATGGAAACCTTGAAGTATCGTGGCAACAAGATTACTCTGTGATCGCATGTTTACAGCTTTCAGGTTCACGTAATCAGAGATCACCAATTTGCAAATTGAACAGTCTACATAAGTGGGTGCAAAAATCATCACCCCATCGGGTGCAAAAAATATACGCCCCTGGTTTGCAACGAAAATGATGTCTTATATGTCTTGATTACATGTTTATATTTGGTTGCACTTTTCAAGCTACAGTTGAAGCCAACCATGTTTTTCAACGTTGTGATTTTGACAGGTATAATTTTGTCCCAATTTTTATCATTATTATGGATGGAAAATGTTCTTGACTTAGTTTTAACTGTGCAGCTTTAAATACTAAATAAAGCATCCAATTATTGTCCAGTTCCTATGCCCACGGAAACTTGCTCTCTGTCTATCACTACACTCTATCAAAGAAACTTAGTTATGTCACTCTTACTATATAACATCAAAAATGACAATTTATGCCATATGTTTTAGTAAAAAGCATGTCAGCTTTCCTATGACAGAAACAGAAAACAATGTTTATTAATATGCAAAAAATAATCTAAAAATAATATAATAACAAGATGTAATAATAATAATAATAAATAATTAGCTTAACTTGGTATGTAGCTTATCTGAAAACTTTGACTACTAGTCCTAACATATTCTTCCTTGTCTCTTTCATGCGTTCCTGGAATTAATTTTTGTATCAAACATTTAGATACGGCTATAGAAAATATTATTTAAGCAACATAGGAAGATAGGTTGAATTAGTGAATTGTCCAAAGAAATCACAGCCTGGACCACTTCCGAAAAGCATCTGGTAACCTCACTGAAAAGATGACTAGAGACCTAGGACTAACCAGCAGAGACTTGTAACCAACATCTCAATAGAATATAATTCCAAGACAGTGATGCATTGGCAGTATCACTGTTAAGATGGGATGTTGAATGCTACACAGGCATTCACATTCAGAGAAGAGAAGCGCTATCAGAATAATAATAATAAAAACTTCAGCTTAGCAGCTTTACCGAGTCACAAGGATTGGCAAAAACAAACATTGAGCCACGTAAAAAAAAAGATATGATATATGTTTTCAGAAGGATGGAAATCTATTGCGACCATAGATAACCTACTTATCCCCTCCTCGAGCGGACCTACTGGACTCCTAGTGTGCTTTGATATTTACTATTTTGTATTGCTGGTTTTGACCGTTTTTTTCGAGTATTTTACACGTGTGTGTCAACCTATTCTTTTAATACCAAGTGTAAAATATGTCTATTATGTATTTTTATGTGCTCAGGTAGAATGTTTTATTACGTATTTTACGCGTAGTGCAATAGTTAAAGGATAATTTTATCGATTTTGTATTTGACAGATTGTGTTCACATATGCGTATGAATTATTATATTTTAAACTTTATTTTTTTTAAACCTAGGTTTTGTACTTATGTAGGTATCATTTTTCTCTCCTTTTGATGATATTTAACCCAGGTGGCGTTTATTTCATTTTTGTTTCTTTGTTGGATTTTCGTGCAAAAATACACTAGATCTATCTGCGCTAGTTCATCGCTTATTTTAAAGCTATGGACTAGTAGGAAGGAAGTTAGTCAACACCACCCACCACTCTTAGAGTTAATGCTTTCAGACTAAATAGTAGGATTTGACTGTCACGCTTATAGTGCACATATGGCTTCAAAGTACAGAAAGCGTTTTTCGGCATTGAAAAAATAGATCAAAGCAGAAAATCTCAGTTCCCTAAACCACCAAAATAACTGCTGGTCACGATTTCTACTTTTTATTTTAATTGTTTACGTGCAAGAATTTTGCAAATGGTATTGAAAATATTTTAGTTTCATATTTTTGTTTTATTTTTAATTTGTATTTAAATCAATTTCACATTAAGGTAATTTTTACTGAATCACCCCTAGATACACTACGGTGTCAACGAAAATGTGTTTTCCCTTCTTTTATAAGTATCTCCGTATATTAAGTGTCTTATTATTATTATGGGTTTTCTACTATTATGGTTTCTTAAATATATAAATTATTAAAAAAACTTCCACTTTATATATGTCACATGTATTTTCACTTGTACAATATAAAACGCTTTCTATGTATACGTGTTTCTTTATATATATGCAAGTTTTTAAGTATGTAATTTTAATATTGTGAACTGTAAAACGGAAACTTAAGTTTATGCACTGTGTTACAAATTAGAAGATAATCTTAGAAGGAAAGCTATGAAACATTTCTTAATTGTAATAACAAGAAAAACATAATCGGCAAATTGCTAGTCACTTTATATAGTTGTTGGCGCAATATATTCATACATATATTCAAAACAAAGAAACATAAATCTTTAGTTCATAAGACCCTAAACCACCCTAAAGCTAAAATTCGAAATTACCGGGAGTTGGCAAAGTAAACCTATTACAGAAAATTGTTTTCTTTAAAGTAATACTTATTTTTACTTGAAGTTATGTTAGTTATTTACTAAAATGCTTTTCAAAGCTTAAAAACAACAAAGGAATATGTTTTATGTAATATCAATTACTTTTAATTGTTTTGAGAAAAATAAGTACTTTGCTTCCATTTTTTAGATAGCGAATCAGCACGAACTGTGTTGTCTGAATGTAAACCCTAACTGAAAACTTTGTCATTTTATCGGGAACAAGAGAAAAAATCTGTCAAAGCAGAGGAAACTGTAATACAAACAAAAAAACGTAAGCATGATGATAAAATATGAGAACACAATAAAATATTCATTGTAGCAGAACAAGAAGTGTTAGGTGAAGAACCGAAAATCGCAGCAAAGGAGGGTATCATTCCAAAACATAAAACAAATATTTCAAGAGAGTATAATGAAGACAAATATGCAGAAGAAATTCAGTCTAAAACTCTTCACACAACAGAACAAGAATTTATAGTCAGAAAACCAAGAACAATAATGAAATGTAGTCAGGAAGAAAAGACTATCAACAAGCCTACCGTGGATGAACAAGATATTCCAAATCAAGAAATGATAAGTTCAACAGAGGAAAAGAAAGACAAAGACAAGACTGAATTATTCATTGGGACAAAAATAGTTGAAATTCGAAACAATGAAATGCAAATTGATAAAGAGCATAATATAGTCGAAAGGAAAGACAAAGAAAAGTCTGCATTATGTATCATGACACAACAAGATGAAGTACCAAATAACTGGAACTTTTAAATGACTATTGTAGAGAAAAAAGGTCTGAAGAACTCGTCAAGACACAAAACTATGAAATTCCAGATTGGGAATTGAGCACTATAAACGACAAGAGTGTAGCGGAAATAGTGGACAAACTGAAGAAAGAAATATTAATCGCAACTGCAAAAAACGATGTTAAAAACCAGAATATAGGAACTAAAAGAAAAGATGATGCAGAAGAAAAAACTGATGTACAGAAGCGTGAGAAATTAATCACATCAGAAGTAGTCCAAGAACAACATACAAAATACCCTTCTCCAGATGAAATCATGGAAGAACTGAGGACTGAAAAGTTAATTTCAATACAAGAAGTTTCACTTCAACAAGATAGATCAGAAGAGCCTAGGCAATATGAAGAAAAGAGATACTTGATGAACTTATTCAAAAGAACAAATAGATTTAGATAAGAGATGTGAAATGGTAGAGACATCTATTCTGAATGAAAATACAAAAGAACAAACTGTTGAAACATTTACTGCTGTAGATCAAGTAGAAATCTTGGATCAGGAATTAGAAGGTAAAAAACAAAAGTAGTGAAGGCAAAAGTATAGACAAGCAGAAACCAGAAGCACTCGTTATAAAAGAACAACATGAAATTCTATATGAGGAACCTAAAATTAACATAGAACATAATGTAGATGGAAGCATGGGAAAATAAAAGCTTAAAAAAAAAAAAGACAGAACAAAATGAAGCCCCAAGCCAGCAGTCATAAGATAACAAAATGCATAGTGTAGATAACAAAGAGAAGCCTGAGAGTTTATCTTTAACAAAACAAGAAAATTTAGATCACACAAATGAAACATTGGAGAAAATTATTCTGTATGAAACTACAAAAGAACATATTGCTGTAATATCCATCGCAGCAGAGCAATAACAAATTTCAGACTCGAAAACAAAAACTAAAGAGCAAAATAATGAAAACGAAAATATAGAGAAGAAAAAATCTTTATCGGAACAGATCATGAAATTCAGAATAGAAACTTGAACCTAACATAGAACACAATGCAGATGAAAGCACGGGTGAATGGGGTCTAAGAAATGTACTGAGAGAGAAAGAAATGAAGCTTGAGGCTACCTACCAGAAAGTGGAAAAGGACACAGTATAGAAGGTGAATAAAAGCCTGAGAAACCAATTTTAATGGAACAAGAGCATTTAAATCAGTGAGAGAAAACATAAAACTGTTTTGGATGAAACTACAAAAGAGCAGAATGTTGAAACATATATATTAACAAAGAAAGAACTTTATCTAAGGAATTGAAAACTAAAAAATAAATTAATGAAGGTGAAAGCATGGACAAACCGAAACCATAATTACTCATAACAATAGAAAACTATAAAATTCTAAATGGGAAAACTATCAGAGACCATAGTGTGAATGGAAGCACAGATTAATTGAGTCCTAAGGAGCTTATAGCGACAGAAAGCAAACAAATGGACAGTAGAGATAAAAATATGAATGAACAGAGCTCTCAAATATGAAAACTTACTGATGATGAAAACACATAAGTATATACCATTCACAGCCTCTTGCAACAGCTCAAGTGGAGGTTCCAGGCCTGAAAGTGAAAATTATGAAATAATGTAAATCAAAAGACTGCATGGAAGTTTCATTAAACTAAAAATGTTGAATTATTTAAGTAACAGGTGGCTATATCAAATGTTTGTAAAAAAAAGGCCACTAAAATTTTAATTCAAGGATACTGGAATATGATGTACAGAACTATCCAGTTATTTTTGTTCTTGCAATATTCATAAACTTACTGTAAAAATTAAAATTTTTGCTAAATAGCTTACGCGAGTGAATATAAAATTCATTGTTTAAAACCCTTGCGCCAAACTGATGTTCAACAAATATGCAACTTCTTGTAAAATTTGTACATATAAAAAAGATGAAAGTACATGACTTGTGTCTTTTATTGTTGCTCACTCAGAAACACATAAATTATGTTTCACATTTCCTTTGAATATGGATACGATTAAGTTAGAAACTATTGCGTTTATTTATTCACATATTTATTGTAATATTTATGAAAAAACACCAAAATGCTTAAGACATCTTGATGCAGGGTGGCTTATTTAGTATAGATAGATATGGTTATCGGGCCCGGCATGGCCAAGCGTGTTAAGGCGTGCGACTCGTAATTTGAGGGTCGCGGGTTCGCATCCCCGTCGCGCCAAACATGCTCGCCCTTTCAGCCGTGGGGCGTTATAATGTTACAGTCAATCCCACTATTCGTTGATAAAAGAGTAGCCCAAGAGTTGGCGGTGGGTGGTGATGACTAGCTGCCTTCCCTCTAGTCTTACACTACTAAATTATGGACGGCTAGCACAGATAGCCCTCGAGTAGCTTTGTGCGAAATTCAAAAACAAACAGGGATATAGTTATCATTATAAATTTAAACATTGCATGCATGCACGCACTTAAGCACTCTTACATATGTTGCTGCTTCTTTCCATCATAAATTCTTCAATACTATGGAAAATACATTTCTATTTCACTCAAAACACATACTCAAACATATATATATATGGTGCAAATAGTTAAAACAAAAGAAGAAAAACAAAACAAATAACTGCTTACAGTATCAGAGGTATTATTACTTATGACATTATCAAGTAAAACTGGATCCAAGCAGGTAAAAGCAAACCACAATAACAAAAAAATACAAGTGTAAACAACTTAAACTCAACAATAAACGAAATAGAAATAAATGTGCTTCACAATAAAATAATACCCTGGATATAACTTTATACAAATGTAGCATATTGTCTCTAGACAAGCTCTGCCTTGTTAGTTATCTGAGAAAGAAGTAACTTCATTCATAATATAATTCAATTCTAAGCCACAACACTAAACAAAAACAATTAATGGACAACGGAAACTAGTGTTTCCAGTTTCTTCTTTGGATTTAATTTAGAAAACTGCTGAGAATAGCTTGTTAGTTATCTGAGAAAGAAGTAACTTCATTCATAATATAATTCAATTCTAAGCCACAACACTAAACAAAAACAATTAATAGACAACGGAAACTAGTGTTTCCAGTTTCTTCTTTGGATTTAATTTAGAAAACTGCTGAGAATAGCTCAACAACTTATCTAACAAGCAGGCCAGATGAGGTGTATAGACAAGCCCTGAACTTAGTTATATATTCATTCTGAAAGATAGTTTCTAAGGGAAAGAATGGTGAGTTCAAGGCTTGGCACATCCTATTTATCTAGAACTTACAACTACATCCAGAAACCTGTATTAAAAGTTTAATATAAATTACATGAATAAAAATATATTCATATAGTAAGTTACAAAAGGAATAGTTTGTAGTTGGATATCACACCTGTGGAGTGAAAAAGAGAAAGAAAACTAGCAAATGTATAAACTGTTTCAGATATGAAAAAAAGAATAAATATAGGATACATTTTATGTGAATATTTTGTATGCTGGCCAAAACGTATTTAAACTCATTTAGGTATGGTATGAAAGTACTACATTCCTTACTGACATATTATTTTATGTAGATGGTCAAGGAAATTATCTGCTCTTTGATATGATATTACTGTACTGTATCATCTGTTTGATGGAACATGGAGAATGTATAATTCTGGATTTTTGTGACATACTTTTTTGGCTGATCATCTGTAGAAAATAGAGATTCTGAATATAGTTTTTACCAGTCTCACAGATATTATATTTTTGTTTTTTGAGAAGAGCAGACTCAAGTGTCAAAGGAACAAGACTTGCTTCTCTGTCTTATTGTTCTAACACTCTTGCTACTGATATACTCTTCTGTGAAATTACGTTTCTTTTTATTAAAATAAAGAGTATTTTTCTAACCTTTACTTATTCCATCTTTATCTCACATCAGTCCTTTTCACTGCATAGATTTTATCTTCATTTCTTTAAGATATTTACTTTTATTTCAAGTTTCAGGTCTATTGTTTTCTTTACTTCTCTTCATCACTACACACTGTTACATTTGTTCTTCCACATACTAAATTCTCAAATTTTTAGTTATTCTAGAAATCTGGTTGCTGTGTACATGGTTTATCCCTGAATCACTACAGTGTAACTGGATTGAACAAAGTTTGATGCCTTCAACCAAGAACTGGTATTGTGGAAGGTGTTGTCAATTTATATTTTGTATTCATCCAAGTGATCATTATCACTTGTGCTCTTAGCAAAAAAATATCCACAAGATGATTCAGCATTCTGATAAAAAACTTTAGTAGGGAGGAAAACATGCCAATTTGAAGGTGAGGACATACGACCCTGATTGACTTGGAGAAGTCTTCTCATAAATACTGAGTGCTCTCCTGCACTTCAGCAGGCTTTATGTTTTATTTATCTGCTGAAATGATTAAATTGTAATTTAGTTCTTCAGGTGCTACTAAAATTTCAGTTTATCATCAGCAGATTTGTCAAGCATGAAGATACAGTTGGGAAGCCACCAAGAAAGGAGTTGCTGACCACAGCTTGGTGTACAGACAGTTGAACTAGTTTGAGTATATAATGAAAAAGGTCCTCATTTGTTCAGGGCACATCATTGTGTGACCTGTGAAAGACTACCATTCCTCCCACTGTAGTTTATCACTAGCTGCTTCAAAAGGTATTATGTGGTAAAGGATTTTTTTCATTATGTGGAGAAATGTTGGTACTTTGTACCAACCAGCATTTTTGACACTGTTGCTATAAACAGGAGTTTAACATTCAGCATTATGTAAGAATTCTAGCCACTACAGAAGTTGATGCTAGTGTTAATATTAGTTCTGCAGTCATTGATACAAAAGAACTTAAAGAATTGAATTTGACCTTACTATAACTGTCAAAACAATAATGAGAATAAATGCTATATTTCAACAATTCATTAAGCATCATCATCAAATAGCTATGCAGAATTCCAGGAACAAGTGACACAGCATCTGCTGCATAGTTTGGAAAGTCTAGTGATAGATGTGTGTTTTCTTATAGCAAAGCCCCATTCGGCTATCTACTGAGTCCACTAAGGTGAATTGAATTACCTGATCTTAGTTTTAAATTTGTAAACATACCCTGTACTAGTGGGGAACATAACAGACCTCATGTAAGGCTTGGAACTTTATAGCTAAAAAGCCATGATTACAGAGTTGCATCAACAATTCACTAATAAAAACTGTGACTTTTATTGAGCAGGATTTAAGACTTGAAGTGTGGTGCCCAAAAATATTAATTGTATATACTAATGAGCAGAAATGCTTATAAATATAAAAGTGAACACCAGCATAATGGCTAGTACAGAACAATTCTTAGTAAAAATAAGTCAGTGTATCATCATTTGAAATATCATGACCTTCATGAAACTGTATTTGTGGCAGTGATGTATGAAATAGTAACTTTGACCAAATTATACAAAATAAACAAATTGTCAATGGTTGCTGCAGTGGCTTTACCAGAAATGCAGCATTGTTCAACACCTTGTTATGGGAATCCAGAACAGATAGCATCAGATCTACAAATAACATATAGCAGCTTGATTCAGGTTAAGTGGCCACTAGATAAATGGGAAAATAATGGACCTTCCATGTCTTCTGTACTAATGATATAATTGGAAAGAGATTTTGCCTCAGATAAATTAGAATAATATCTGTTGCAGCTGTGAAAAATCTGATTATTTCTGACATAGGTGTTCTTTCCACATATTTATACAAAAGACCAAAAGGCTAAATGGAGATGACAGGCTGTAAATGCTTTTCAGGTCTTTTTCTTTTTATAAGTAAGCCAAAAATCAGACCTATCAATTGATCTGAGAGGAAACACTTGTTTGTATCTCCAGGTGTGATGATTAGTATGATGTTTATAGGGCCAAATATGGCTTTGTAGTACCTGTAAAGTTGCATGGATGCAAGTTAGTGCTTTCAATTTATATGGGCACTACTAAAACTATCTCAAAGTGTAATAGTTACTATCATTAAAAATCAACAGTCTCTTCAGTAAACATGAATTCTTTCCTGTGAATAGTTATTAGCTTATAGTGCTCAACTCATATCAACATCAGTACAATTACTAAATACACAGGAGTATTGTTTACTTGCTCAAATAGTTATATGTCCAAGAGAAAGACACATTCTTATTATATGTTACTATGGTATAGGGGCTGTAGAGATACAGACAGATTCATTGGAACAGTACACAAGCAAGTAGTAAGTAAACCTCATAGAGTAGCTGGTGCTACCTTCAGTGACATTGTGCTGTCAAACAAGTAAACAGTTTTTTAGTTTATCTTAGAGAGGTGTTAAAATATTGGGCAGACAATTAAAATAGAGATTAACAGAGAAAACTTGGAAGGATTTTTCAATGTATCTACTGTAATAGATTAAATATTTACAGAAATCTATGCCAATAAGTTAACCATTATTATCAAGCTGAAATAACTTATTGGTTTTTTTGGATAAACCTCATTCTCCCCCCCCCCCCCCCCCGAGTGCATATCCTAAGTTAAAATTAACATTTTGTTATAGATCTCATTTTCAACCTAATTCTTTTTACAGTTTAGTTTTATTTTAGATTTTTACAAAAATTCAGCTGTTGCATGGAATTAAGGCTATCTCTCACATGCTGTAGGCAACAAGAGTGAGAGGTTATGTCAGTACTAAACAACAAATTAACAGCCAAATAAATACACATACTTCACAAACTATGTGACAGGCTTTGTACACAATACAGTCAGAGAAATGTTTATCTTTTTAGCTCAAAGCCACACTGCATTTATAACCTTAACTCCTGAGTTACTATAGGACAACTGCAACTGACCAACAGACCTTCAATTTCTCATTATAGAAAGTTTGCTAATAATTAAAAAAACAAAAAACAAACAAACTCTGATCTATATAAAGTTTTGACACCCCTCCACAAAAACTTTTCTAATTCATGTTTTCTTAATAACCATTAATTTGTATTTCTAGTCTCCTGAATTATGGTTAGTGTATGATAAAGTTGGTCTTGTATGTGTGTGTGTGTATATATATATTACATACGTACAAGTTGGTTTTCTATTGAAGCTGTTGCTAAAATTAAAAATTTTCCAATTTGTTACTTTTGCTGTAACATCCTATATAACTTCTTGAATTAGTATGTCTATACTTTGTCTTTCATACTTTATGCTTTGTTGTAAATTTGAAATACTCTCAAAATGTTTCATGTTCAACATACCTACAGTTATACCATTATAGCACTACCTCTAAATCAACAGAAATGTGTTTTTATCTGAGAAGCCATCTGTCAAACCTTCAGGAATGAAACAAACCTTCTATTTAGAGTTGTTTTAATCAACACTTAACATTTTTTGGTTTTTCTAATTATATGTAAAATATTTCATTTTCAGTTAGAAGTAATGATAGTTTTAGAGTTCTTGTTTCAACACAGTTAAAGAAGACGATTTCTAACTTATGAAATATGTTTTTTAAAAATTCCAGTTTTTGAAATAAAAAGAATTGAAAAACTAACAGATATTCTTACACTTATACACTCATTAGTGAGCACTTAAAACTGTGGTGCTTATTTTAATTGTACAGATTGGGGTCAGTGGCTATAAATAATTTATTAATACAATGTGAAGCTACTCTGCCAGTTTTGTCTTAAGTTTGAAACAGTTGTAGATTCTATTGTAAGTAGCATTAAAAACTTTAAACCTTAACTGATGTAGGTGTATTTGTGAAATATGTACAAGTTGTTTATGAGTAGAAATGGGTGACTTAATCAGTTGATACAAATGATTTGCCATGAGCAGTTATTACTTGATTATGTAAATTATTTACACGGGAATTACAGAGTTAATTAAAATGATTAAATCAATTAATTGAAATTAGTGTTTCTAGTTGTGACTGTTTGCAATTATTCCAACAATTGATTCACTAAAAGTAAGATTAAATTGATTTTTAGAAAATTAATCAACTTGCTGTGATCAATGGTTCTGATTATTACAGCAGTTGATTAATTAAAATTATAATTAAATCAAATGTCTTGAAAATAGTTAACTAATCAAAATAATGCCATTATGTTTGTGTTGATAAGCAGAAAGCTCCAAAATGGGCTATCTATACTTCACCCAATTTTAGCTTTATAACTTGATGTTGTTTTATTATTTCAAGTTTATTCAGTGTTGGAGATTTGAAAAGGGCTTGCAATCCTAGGCCCTTGGGTACAATTCTCATTGCTACCAAACTTGTCCATCCTGTCTCTGTTATGGAAAAACTAATTAAAATATCTGCCACTGTCAGTATCTTGCACTTATTCTTGATCTATTGAATAGAGGGAAGGGAGCTGACTTGTAGCCCGAACTTCCAATGTTTTTTTTTGCTTGTATGTATTGTATATCATGGCTTGAGGAAAACTGTAGCAATTGATTAATGGGGTCATTCATTGAACAATTTCAAATGAACTATACATTTATTGAAAATTAAAAATTGAAGTACAAAATAATTTGCAACTCTAGAGAATCATGATAAACAGGATCATTGAATATGATACACAAAAGATCAGGTGTTTTCTGGTGACATTTAATTGGTGTCCATTATTTCACCTTTGATAGAGTTCACTATTCCTGAAAAGACAATAAATGCATGAATTATTCATAAAACAATATCATGAAAATCAAGATATTTTGTTATTGCAAAAATAACATTTGACTGAATTGCTCGTCATACAAAATACACTTCTTACACACTTGTGGAAGTTGCTGCTAGTAGGTTCTAACAGTTTATGTCTACTTTTAAGTCGGATATTTCAAAAATTCAACAAAAAGAGGAATTACATAATAAGCCCTAATATATAAAAAGCTGTCCTCTGTAATAAATTAAAATTCAACATTTTGCTTAATTTAAACATGTAGCATTTTACTGTGTGATTCATAACACAGATTATAAAAGATATCTTTGCATCATCAAATCAGAATTCAGCATTTAACAGTTTTCTTTTTTATCTACAAAACTGCAAGTTGTTAAATAAGAATCTACCATTTTATTTCTTGTTGTGAATAATATAGTGTAATCAATTTCTTAGTTATTTTACACATAATAAAATGTCAAATTTACTTATACAATGGTTGTAGATGCACATATTTGTCCAAACTACACACATATCCAGATATTTTGTTGACAGAGAACTTCCATAAACTTTTGTATACATGTAGATAAATTCTTCTTGTATGGAATTTACAAACATCTATGTACACATCAAATTAATTTCTTCACCAAGAACTCTCACACTCTTCCACTTCTCCTACACAGAAAATGTATTTTTGACAGATACCCTCCATTCACATAAAAGTTTTTCTTGATTATTACTGCCTTTAATACACTCAAATGCTTCCCACTAACTTTGATACTCCCCCATCTACCCCCACATCATTAATGTGGTTCAGATGCAATGTAGCATGTAAATAACCATTTGACAACCCTCTGCCAGTAGCATATTTTCCTGTGTAGCTAGCTCTATCTGAATTATTGAGTCTAACCTCAGTTTGAGAACAAGCATCAAGATCAAAACTTCTGGAAGTGGGGATAAAAGATGGGAGGACTATAGAAAGACTACAACTGCTGATAGAATATCTCATATAAAAGCTAGAATCCTACATTGATATGGTGGAGGGACTGGTGTAATATCACCTAGATTGATCCACCTCAGAGTATGTCGAAAGAGAACCCATGGAGTGTAACATCTATATTCAGAGGAAAATACACTCACACACAATACATCTGAACCAGATATATTTTTACATTTGATGAAAAACTGTTGCTAAATTGGCAGCAAAGAATGCCTATATAATAAATAGCAAAAATGCCCCAAGAGAAAAAAAACAGACAAGGCAAGTCAGGAAGCAGGACAGTCAGGTAAACAACATCAGAATTGGAAATTATGTGTTTTAGAGATCAACTCCAGCCTCAAACCACTGAGACCAGGAAAGATATTTCATATCTCCAGAAAGAAAGTCCCCAATCTATTTGGAGATCAGCTCTATCCTCAAACTATTGATAGTGGGAAAGATACATCCAGTCCCCGAATCAATCAATGCCAGGCACATTCATAAAATAGTGGTTAGAGTGCATCTGATCATAATTGGAAGATCAATCCATCCTCAAACCACTTGAACAAGGATTGGTGCATCCACTTCCCAGGAGGAAAAGATTTTCAACTTATCAGGAGATAAACTCAATCTTCAAGCCATTGACACTGGGAATATGCCCAGTCCTTGGAAGGAAGAGGTCCTCACTACCAGAGATCAATTCCATCCTCAAACCACCAGAGACAAGAATGACACTTCCAGTCCCCATAAAGATGAGATCTTTAACCAATCAAATCCAGACACACCATAAATTTAAAATGATGATGGTTACGAGGTCAATCAAATTGACAGACCCCACATAGTGTAGAGAAAATAAAAGATAAAATCTTATTGAAAACAAATATTTGAAATGTATTTAGTAGGTTTTTAGAGATTATACAAAGGATATCTGAGATGTTTGGGACAAAGAATGGATTTTATAAAAAAATCATAACATAAAATCACTTCATGTTTGGTCTGGTGATGAAACATGCAGGATATTTTCACAAACAAATCTTTGGTAAAAGTATTTCATTAAAAAAAATCATTTTGTCGTATACAAAAAGCTTGTAATATTTACAAAAGGTCTACTGAATTTTGTGAAAATATACATACTGCATTAAAAGTTATAGTACAAATACTTAACGTGTGCAAATGTGTATATGAACTTGCTTATATTATATCAAGCCTGTTGAGAAAGAGTTAACTAACTTTTCATCCAATGTGTTTCATAACAATCACGGTTAACCAGTTGAAGTTATTCTAGAAAATGTTTGTTTAAACAGTATCAGCACACCATTATTTTTTTTATACATGTAAAAGATTACTTGAAGCACAATGTATAAACACGCTTTATGTACTGTCTTTATGGTAAT
The DNA here is from genome assembly GCF_004210375.1 of Tachypleus tridentatus. NCBI lineage: Eukaryota > Metazoa > Arthropoda > Merostomata > Xiphosura > Limulidae > Tachypleus > Tachypleus tridentatus. Next base: position 47,984,609 of record NC_134835.1, read on the forward strand.
GTTTCACACACACACAAAAACAACTACATACTGATGGTTTATAGATTCTGAAAAATTTCAGTAATGAGAAAGCTATAAATCATACGTAAATATTGTATATCATTATGTAATTTATGCAGAATTAACCACTGCTGACCCAGAGGGGTATCACTGACATCCCAATATCCTTCCCTCCTTTTCAAAGTGGAAATACCAAATTGCAAAAACACTTTGTATGATTTTAAAATTTAATTTCAAGTCAAAATTTCCAAAATATTGTTTAATGAGATACAGTTTGAAAAAAACAACACATACTTCTTTGCATTTTTAAATTTAAATTTTTAATTGTTATTCACAAAGCTTTAAGTTTCGTCTTGGTTAAATATTTTTAACATATCTCTTTTGATACTTTATTTTGCTAAGTGCACCAGTTATCACTTTTGCCTATAAACTAAACAAATTGATAAAGATTTATTAGTGACCTGTGGCTCACCCTTTTAAAATGCCATAACTATTACTTTTCACACCATGTGTTGTGATTTTCATTATTGTTGTGTGTTTTTTTTTGGCAAATCTAGATAACAGGCAGTTTCTTTCTTTTTCCAATATGGGTGACTGAAATCTAGGTTTTAGCATCACAAGTCCAGAAACTTACTGTTGACACACCTCCCCCAAGAGGGGTAATTTTTGCTAACAATTTTCTTGGTTCAGATCATGCTAAATCAATATACTTTATCTCCAAAAAAATAAATAATGTTTTAAATAACAATCCATAAATGATGGTTGGAGGCACTGGTGTATTTTGTGTTTATCTGTTGTACCTGCTACAACTAACCAGGCTTAGTTGACACTTTGCCACAGATTAAATTTTTTTGTAAGATTCCAAACAGATATTTTAACCAGGAAAATATTCTGACTAGTCAATATCTTAAGCAATTATTAATTACTGCTAAAGAACAATCTCCACTGATGTACGTAGTTTATAATTTGCTCTATCTAATTGTATCTAAATACTGGCTATAGTAACATTCAAAACCGAGTTTTAATATTCATTGTTCAGACCACCTGCAATGACATCATAAAAACAACATGTAAACAAAAACCAATAAGAATGAAAATCCCAAGAGAATATAGGCATTAATAAATAATTTCATTGGATAATATTTTTTAGTAAATATAAACAAATAACTTGTGGTAGACAAAAATAATTTTTTTAAAATCTATAAACAGTGTGACACCTCCAAGGTACAGAGATATGAAATTGGAAACCTTTAACTTTTCTTTGGGAATTACATTAAAGATTAAAATGTTACAAGGTTGCAATATATCAATTTTAAAATATGTTTGAGTGAGAAAATGGTTTTAAGTAATTAGAATTGTTCTTCTTACTTCAAAACTTGATATATAGATCTGCACTCAACACCTGAAAGATAAGGTAATTGATAATAACAACAACAGTAACAATAAAAAACATTTTTTGTGTGTTATTCAGTGAAATGCGTCTTTGATGAAATCTACACTTCAAATTCCACAGGGGATAAATATTTTTCCAAAAAGTGTCCAAAAAGTAGAGGAACAATTTTGAGATTCTGAACGTTTGGTGTCATGGAAAGAGTAAAAATTGGAAAGGAAAGGAGGGGATGAGTGAGAAAAGGAAAAGGTGCAACAGAAAAATAAGGAAAATAAACTTATTGACTTTGGGTTATGGTGTTGAAAACATGTAATCATAGTTTTGTTGTTAATGTACAGTATGGTGACAAATTAGTAATAAATGTTAAGTCTCAATTGAGGATATGGGAAAAATCTGCAATTTTTTAAAATAATATTTACCCCTGTAATTCCAGTCACTGTTTCTGGTCTCTCAGTTTATAATTAAATAACTTACTTTTAAGTATCATGTGGTATGCTTTGGCTGCAGGAGAATCTGGGACTTCCCTAAGAAATGACTTTCCTTCATCACAACTTTTACCTACAAGTACAAAATTATTATAGAATGCTTTAAGCAATTATTAGAATGGAGTTTGCACTAATATTTTAGCATCAGTATTAACTTAATTAACAAAACGATGTTTTACAATAACTTAAGAAACAAATCTAGACCTTTTTTTACAATTTTACAATTTGATCAAATCATTCATTAATTTATCACTTTTATTCCTTATTAAAATAAAAAAAAACTCTACATTGATTTCAGTCAGTAGTTTTGTGTATGCAAAATAATCCTACATGATATTTGGTTTTAGCGAATATCATTAATAAGAAGAAATTGAGTATACAAAGTTCCAAGGATACTTAGTATATGAATATTATATAATCTTCAACTTCCAAAGCATTACTTATAGTTGGCAGTAATCTATAATCTACTCTAGTTTGCACCACATGTAGTTTATTTCTCATTTTGTCCAAAAACTAAAACATTTACATTTGAATAGCAATTTGTTTAGATCTTGTTTTTATTCAAATGTAATTTTGTGTCATAAATCTTCATTAAAAATAGCCCAAAGCTATGTTATTCTGTGATGAGTTTTCAATGTATCTTTTATTAAATTTCAGTAATGCTTCTAATAAAGGTTTTAAAATTAGTAAAAACATATGGAAGAATTCACCTATTTGAGAATCCAATGGAATTTTACCAAGAAATGGAACATTCATTTCAGCTGCCATTTTCTCTGCTCCTCCTGTTGTTGGAGGAAAGATTTGGGACTCTGTCTGGTGGTAAAAACAATGAAGAAAATCATGCTTCTCAGCTATTTTAAATTTTAAAAAACCAAAAGGAACAGAAACATAAATTAACCCTTTATATGTGTTTTTTTCAGTTGTATTATGTTTAAAATCATATTGTGATAATTCAGATTTAAGAGCCAAAATCATTGTTAGTTTGCACAATTTTGATTGTCTCTTCAAGTGTGAAAATACTTGAGTGATTTGATGCCATTTTGGGTCTGTTTTCTCATAAAAATTAAACAATATTCAGCCACAAATATTACTGGTGTTTTGAATAGCAACCTATGCTATGTTGGATGTGAATCTGTTCAGGTTAGCCTTTGTATATTGATTTTGTGTGCTTGTCTCACATTTCTAGCATGAAATTCAAACCACATTATGTAGTTATCATACAGCAATAGGCACCCTTAAAGGGTTAAGGGTTATCAAACAATATTACATTTCATACAAGTTCAATTTTCAAAAGATAATTTGATATACTAACTGTACCTGACAGGCAGATTTTTCAGGTTAGAATAATAATTTATATGTTACTTTTGTAAAATTATACACTTTTATATCACACTTATGTGACAATTTTCCTTGTTACTAGATTGACTTTACCAAAATGTATCAAGAAATTCTTCCCAAACTGTTTCTCCTGAGGATAAACATAGTATGTAATAGTTTTATGGTTATATAGTTATTGCAGAGTTTGTCAAAATCACCACATCTGCATGCATAGAGTTAAATAGAAATTTTTCCTATTTATGTATCTTATTAAATCTTTTACATTACAATCATTAAATTAACTAAGTACAGAACTATACAATACAACAATGTGGAAGTGAAGAATAGCTTATTTTTTTGGAAAACATTAAATCTGTACATGCATGTAGCCAGTATGATTTTATGGCAGGTGATTACTTTCATTCCATCTGTCTCTAAATACTGTGTTTGATAAGAAAATAAAACTATGTTTTTATTACAGGTTAAAACACTTGCAGTTTCAAAGTATTATATACTTTAGTCTTATTGTGAAACATGTATAAATTTACCTCAATGTATTTATATTTTAAATTATATAAACTTGATATATATATACATATTATACTGAAAATGTTAAGGAGTTCTAGAAAAATATTTGTGTTTTACAAAACAATCCTAGGGACATAAGATGATACCAAACATTTAATTATTACCCTCAGAGAGCCACTATATTATTGATAAATGACAGTTTACTATTTTTGTACATCATTTGACTTTTATTATAAAAAACAACTTAAAATGCATTTACAGATAATCAAAATTAACTGTGTTCCAGGTGAAACTATAGCTATCCACTTGTAACAGATATATAATGTGGTATCTGGAGTGCCAGTCCACTGGACAGGTGAAGTAAAATGTTGTTTGTAACAAAAGACAGGAAATAGTGGTTTTTTTTTTTTTTCTTAACCCCTTAGCTGTGGAACATGCCATATGGTGTGAATGTGAACTGACAAGCAATTGCAGAACACACCACAAGGTGCACTTTAATTTCTTTTGAGCAACAGCCTGCAGAACACACCCAACTGAATACTAAATTTTGATTGGTTGATAATTTATTTCTGCAGCTGGGGGTTAATATAATGAACATTAAAAGTGTGATAAAAATAGAAAAGGGGTCAATACTAAAGAGAAACAAACCATTTTTAAAAATCCCCCCCAATATGAGAGACCTTGCTTTTGCAGCTCAACAATTTTGCCACGTTCAAACTCTGTCAACTTTTTAGCCTTTGCCATGTTTTTACCCAATTTAACATAGATGTCAGTGGGAGATGTTGACAATGCTAATGTTTGAACACAAATGACTAAATTTCATTACGTTTTTACCGATTAACGTTTCATTTCAGTATAGCCTTAAACTTTCACTTGAACAAGTGGTTGAGTCTAACAACGCAAAATGCATATTTTTTCTTTATGTTCATTGGTTGTAAGATTTTGGTTTGCAGTGTACATTGATGTTTTATGTATATAGATTATATATGACATGATTATATATAAAAACTGAATTACAATCTGTGTAAGTTTACATCAAAGCTGTTTCAAACTAAATGTAAAATATTAAGTTTTTCCTGCTGAGGTGAGTCTCAGCTGACAACAATTGAAGATCATCCAGAAGTGTTATACAAATGAACTTAGCTTATATAGAATATACTATGCCATATCATCCTTGGTTAAGTTATTTAAATCATCAGAAACTGATATTTAAAATTTCTAAAAAAGAAAAAAACTAAACAGAATGTCTTTTAAATACCCTTATATACCAAGTGATCAAAACAAGTTTCTACTTAAATGGAATAAATTGAACCTACCTTACATTTAGGGCAAACAAATCCACTCATATTTTCAATGACTCCTATTATTGGAATGCCAACTTTCCGGCAGAAGTTTATCTCTTTCCTAACATCGAGTAATGAAATCTCCTATGAATAATGAAGACTGAACTTTAAAGATTATTCCAATTTCTGAGAAACACAATAAAAGTTCACACATCTGTAGGATGTCTGTTATACTAAATGCCAGTTCTGTTGTCAAAAAAATGTACAATATTTTGTGTTTGAAAAATTTGTAAAAAATAGTTAGATAAAATGATTAATAGAAGAGTAAAAGATACAACTAAATAGTTTAAAAAATTACAAAATAACACAATGGAAACTTGCTGAAACACTGTGCTTAGTTTTAAACCATTTACTCACAGTTAAGCTATTATATACTATCTTTTACAGAAAAGTTCATGAAGTTAGCACAATATTAGCTTATGTGTAAGTATTAAGCTCTTAATGACCAAGGGCTTAATTATTGTCAATTATCATTAAAAATATATTTTGTGAAAGAAACTGAAAACAAAAGTATAATTTCCTAAATAAAGTAATTTTTAATATCTGTTATACCTTCTCCAGGAACCAACATAGCAACTGGATAATACACATGAAGTATTTTCTACTTGACTGTTAAGTTATAGGCTGTTTGGGATAAACTGAATTAATGCAACAACTGACCCTATTTCACATGGTAGTAGATACCAAATAGTAACAATACTACACAACTAAGAAACTAAGATATATCTATAACTGATGATTATTGATTATTTTGACAACCATTAACTATTAGAGTAGACCATTTTCCATTTTAAAACTATTAAAACTCTCCTCATCTTAATGGATTGTTTCTAAACAAAATCAAAATAAGCTTACCAAATTAGTCACTACTTACGTCAGTATGAACATATTTTTTTCAATTCTTAAATTATTTTTTCCAATACTGAACCTAGTTTCATTTAAATTAATAATTATAAACGAGTTCTACTTTTTAAATTTTTTCTTCATTTCTGAGGTGCCAAAAACATGATCTGCCAAAGCTTATGGACATCATGAATAAAGTTAATTAAAAAGTTAATACAAGAAACCATGTAGACGTTTTGGTTGTTACACACACACACACAAAAGAGAACGCAAGAAATAGTAGTGACGTGCATTCTATCAACATGATGGTAACAGATTATAAAACTATTGTCAAGATTAAAACTATAGTGTACTTAAATATTTCATAAATTCTGGTTTTAAATAAATACTGTTGAATTACTTCTTTAGACATTTAACATAATTTATATATGCATTTCAATGAAAAATTCATAAACCTACTTTTTTTCCTGACTAGGTTGGATTGCAGTAAAATATTTGTTTTAACATTAATTTCTAGCAAATCCTACCATTTTATAAAAATTAAAATTCTAAATACTGAGCCAAAATGTAACTACAAAACAATAGTTAAGTTTTATATACATACTGAGATTTTCAAAACATTTCAAGATTTGCTAGACAGTGCTATGGATCAATGCACAAGAATATTTGGAAACATTTATAAGTGTTTGAAACTACCACTACTTTTCCACTTGTAAAATAACTGTTGAAAATAATAAAAATGGAAAGTTTTTGCCAAACCATATATGTCTTAAGAATTAGGTATACTTCAATAATAATCAGTATGGTTATAATCTTATTACTTTAAACACTTTAAAGCTATAAGGAAAATAAATCATTTAAAAAATATGGTAAGGTATATTGGAAATTAAGTTTCTTGTTCAAACTGGGTAAATGTAGACAGTCTCATAAAAACCATCCTACTAATCTATTTTCATTTATTTTTGGTAAATCAAATATAATTTAAAATCTGAACAGTTATAATATTACTGAAAGAGAGCACAAACCATGATGGGTATTACATGTTTACATTCTGACAGAGCATAATAATATCACATTCCTTGTATCATATCATAATTTACGACTGTAATGTTGTTAGCATTTCTTATGTAGTATCACAATCCCAGTAGCACTATTAATATGACTTATGAAATGTCATAAGATGTAATGATGTAAACTTTCCTTATTTTATATCATTAAAAATTTTAACTAAATGTCTTCTTTTTCATAATCTTTGGCTCAAAGCTCACTTATTTAAAACTAGCACATATAATGATTATTTTTTGAATATTAGTAACAAAGGTCCTCCCAGTGATGACAGAATCCATTATAATTCTAACAAATTTTTGGTATTATGCACTTTTTGTTGAATAATTTGTTGTAGGATAGACTTATAACTTTTAAGGTTACTTTTTTAGTTATGATCAATATACACTTAATCAAAAGTTATTTACAACTGGAATGTAGCATTTTGAACAGCTCCTCTTATTGTATCAAAATATGTGAATTCTGAGTGACTGCCAGAATTTGGGTTTAGCTAACAAATGTTAAATTTCCACTTACAATTATTGAGGGACTAAGTTTTGGTGAACAGTACAGTAAAATATATAACCTTGAAACAATTTAAATATTGTCATACAAGTTTTACACAGTGCCATATTGTTGCATGTAAAATAAAACGTTTATACAGTCATATAAATTCCAACATTTTAACAAATGTTTACATATTATGTTATAATTTTTTCAGATATGCTCTTTTAGTCCTATGATCATGGCTGTTGCAGACACCATTTTAAAACCTTCTCCTGTGTCTGTTATTGAGTTAGATTCAAAGTTTAATTAAACCACTTTATAACTTAAAGTTTTACATTATTCAAGTTTTATTCCAGATACATTTAAGACAACAATTAAAACTGCAAGTTTCTGATGTAAAGTAATCTGTTCACAATTACAAATCTATGCTTTATAAGCTATTATACACAATACTGTGAGAATGGAATAGACTGTTGACATAGAAGGTCAAATTAAAGTTCTACCTGTCTTTCAATTGTGTCTAGAAAATTTCCAAGAACTTGTTGATGGAGGTTTTACATTATGTCTAAGCTTAAGGTCTGCCACAATCACTTGCAAAGTCAAAGCTGTGTTGCTAGCTGATGGTATGAAGTTGAAAGACATGCTTACAACCAATAAAAACAGCAGGTTTCACACTATTTAGTTATAGCCTGAAGAAACCTCTACCAGTGTATGGATTTACAGCATGAGATAGAAAAGAAGCTTAGTCCATTGTTCTCTTAAGGTGCACCTAGTGTTTGGCAAGTGTTTCTCGTCTTATATGTATTAGTTTGCTAAACAACTTGGTTGTGTTTTCTGCTTATATTTTAACTAGTTGTATATTATTTGTGTTTATATATGCATATTTGAAAATTTTATGATTGTATACATTCAACTTGATGTAGTTTGACTTGTGGAAAGGTCTAATTAAATATGGCCTCATTCTTGGGTGCAAGTGTAAGTGAAAGAATTTGTGGACCCTTGACCTACAATAACTATAATATTCTCAGGGTCACTGTTGTTGTTTTTTTTGTTGTTGTTTTTGGAATTTCGCACAAAGCTACTCGAGGGCTATCTGTGCTAGCCGTCCCTAATTTAGCAGTGTAAGACTAGAGGGAAGGCAGCTAGTCATCACCACCCACCGCCAACTCTTGGGCTACTCTTTTACCAACGAATAGTGGGATTTACAGTCACATTATAACGCCCCCACGGCTGGGAGGGTGAGCATGTTTGGCACAACTCGGACGCGAGCCCGCGACCCTCAGATTACGAAGCGCACACCTTAACGTGCTAGGCCATGCCAGGCCCCTCAGGGTCACATTGGCATACCTGCATCAATAATAAAAGGCAAAGAATTTGAAAGGAAAATTAAATATAAACTGTAAGTGAAAAGATATAAAGATGTGATATTATACATATGACAAAAGGATGTTTATAAAGTATCCTAGGAACATTTCAAATGTATATATATTTCCATTTCTTAAATTTAATTATTTAATTTTATTATGCATTAATGATAATATCTAGAGTTGATGATATAATACAGAAAATGGAAAATAAATCATAAACATTTACTTTAAAAAACATTTGATATTCATTCAGGAGATTCTAGAGATTATGCAAAGGAAATGTGAAAACTAGAAGATAAATAGTACTTTTATACTTAAAATGAAAATAATATTGCATTTGAACTATTTAATCTAGGTGCAAATAACTACATTAAATAATAAATATTTTATTTATAAATAGTAGAAAAAAATCAATATCTTATTTTTTCTAAAACTACATTATTTTAGGATTATTCAAATCAAATTAAAAACTATTTCATCAACTACTTTCATGAAAGTTACATACATACTTATATTGTAAGTAGGTCATAGTGATCTGTTTAAAATTGATTTTAGTGAATAAAATAATTAAAAAACAAATCCTTAAATATGATTTGTTTACCAAAATGTTTGGTAATACATGGCCAGTTATTCAGCAAGTCTCGTGTATTTTTTTTCACACAGAACACATGCATTAGTTTTACTAACTTGTGGTGTGGTGACAATCACAGCACCATCAACATTAGACCCTTTCAAGTACTGAACTATAGACAAGTGTTCATCAGAAGTACCAGGTGGTGTATCTATCAGTAGGTAATCCAAATCTCCCCAGTCCACATCTCTTAAAAACTGCTTGATCAAACCTATGTAACAAAAAATTCAACAATATATCTTATAAAACTTAAGTGTATAAAGTTATAAGTTTAAATTATGGAGCAACAAGGCAACTTTAAAAACTAGTGAATAATAATGGCAGTTGTAAATGTTACAATCAGAAAATATTTCCTTAAAAACTAAAAAGAAATTCTTAGAACGTTGCCCAAAAACTTTAACATAGTGAGTCCTATTCTGAGTCACCTGCAGGAAGTGTGTGTGTGTGTTTTATAGCAAAACACATCGAAATATTTGTGATGGATATTCTTAATGCTATCTGGATTTAAGTCCTTACATAGTATAAGTCTCTGTACCAAATACCTGCAAAAAAGTCATTTATTTAAAACCTTTATGTAACAGTAGAAGAAAAAACACAGTTTAGACAGCACAGTGTTTTAAATACATGTAACTTCCACATATCACATCATACTTAACCAAAAAATAAAAGTTATAAAAGCTATTTTAATTTCTGTATTTTGTGAAAATATACCATTTTTTTTTGGTCCTCTCCAAATGACAGCATCATCAAGACTCGCTAAAAGAAATCCAACTGACATCACTCCTAAGTTCTCTTCAACAAACTGCAATTGAGCAAAATATTTTAAGACATATTTGCAGAAATGGCATTTATACTACATGAAATTTCTTAAAACAATTCTATAAAACAATGTACCTTATACATACAAATAACTGTTCAAGAGCATCTGACCAGAAATTACAGATACTGTGTGTACAAAGAAACTAATGTCTGAGAAGCATACTTACAGTTATAACATTTTACTATTTAATGACTAAGCAGATATTTTATCCTTTAATTTTTCCAAAAGAAATTAGGATTAAAAAACTTGATTATTCTAGTATTTTAGATATTTTCAAAAAATCAGGAAATACAAAACATGGATAAATAAAGTAAAAGTGCTAAGCCTACATTCAATACACAAAATACATGAAGAAAGGATTTTAGAGCTCAATGAATTTCTTAAAGGATTTAACTTTAACATTCTTACAAGTTTGTATTTGTTAAAAAAAAAAAAAAAACAGAGAAAGAGAGAAGTGTACTGTGGGTAGTTTATTAGTCCATCTTAGCAAATAATAAGATTTTTTGGTTTGTTTTTGAATTTTGTGCAAAGCTATATAAGAGCTATTTATCATTAGCTGTCTCTAATTTAGCAATGACTGGAGGGATGACAACTAGTCATCACCATCCACATCCAACTACTAGTTCACTAGTTGGCATTTTATGGCACAAAGTAACTAGGCTATCAGTGAAAACAACTGGTAAAAAAAAATTTTAAAATTAAAGTTATTAAAATTCATAAAAGGGAATCAAGGTAAAATGAAACAAAGTTTATCTTTTGAAATAAAAATGTAAATAGCATTAAATAAAATTTTTATATCTAGTTTACACCAGTAAATGAAAAAGTAAATCAATACAAATTTTAAAAGACTTTCTGTAGCAACCAACTCTTGGACTACTCTTTTATCAACAAGTAGTGTATTTAACCATAACCTTATAATACCCCCATAGCTGAAAGGATGAGCTTGTTTGATGGGGTGGATTAAAACCCATGACCCTCAAATTACGAGTCAAGCAATCTAACCACATGGCCATGCTGGGCCCTTTTTTTTTTTAAGACATTTTGATGGTGTAACTTTATACTGTTTGATTCCTTATGATAACATAATGACATACTCATTAAATATCTCTTTTGTCACCACCATAAAATATATGAATTTTTAAAACTTACAACAGGAGACCATCCTGAGCCACTCTGGTGAACCTGAAAAAAAATATGTTGCTAAAAATTAGTAAATTACATAATAAAGGTACATTAATCTCTCTAAAGACTTAGTAAAAGAAACCTGCTTTTCTTTTAACAAAATAGTGATTTCTTATATTGTTATCATATAACAAACTACAGCATAAATTTCAGGCCAAAGTTTCTGCAGTACTATTATTTAACATAATTACTTGGTACCAACTTTTGCATAAGACTTAGCCTATTATTATTTTAATAAATATTTCATTATTCTGCTATCACATTTAGAAAAACTTTAAACTGGTGTTATTTTTATATCTACTACTAAACATAATTTTTCCTATGAATGTAAGCATTTTCTCAATTTATTTTTAACATCAAATGGTAATCATCATTATCCTGTTTGTTTTAAATTTTGAGTAAAGCCACACAAGGACTGTCTGCACTAACTGTCCCTAATTTAGCAGTGTAAGACTAGAGCAAAGGCAACTAGTCATCACCAACTACTGCTAACTCTTGGGCTGCTTCTTTTACCAACAAACAATGAGATTGACTGTCAAATTATACCATCCCCATGGCTGAAAAAATGTGTTTGGTTGGATGGGGATTCGAACCCATGACCCTCAGATTACAAGTTGATTGCCCTAACCACATGGCCATGCATTATTCTGTTACTACCAACTTCTGGCCAAGAATTATCTCAGGCTAGTGATATTTTGATGCAACTTAGTAATTGTCATTTTTAAGCCAACCTTTAAGCACATGTCTCAAACATCTTACATTTGCACAAACAGTATTAGGCTTCAATTATTAGACCATACATACTTGTTCTCCCTCTAGTCCCATAATTCTTGGAATGGATGGTCCACAGATATCAATGTCAAGTAGACCTACCTAACAAAAAACAAAACAAACAGATGTTTTAATGATTTAAATTTTAGTGAAATTAGATAATTATACAGGGTGTTCTGAAAGTCACTGTGCAGTTTTGTAATCATATTTTATTCAGTCTATTTCAAGCCAGCAACTGATAGCAGTGTTTAGAAACAAAATAAGAATCCAGGCCTGTATTGATGCCAATGGGGGTCACTTTCAACATTGTTTATAATTGTGATTCATATTTACCTCCTGTATTCTATATTGAACCATGTCTGTTAATAAATATACAAGTGCACAGTGACTTTCCAAATACCCTGTATATAGAAATCAGATAATCTGCTGTATCTTTAGAATGAGGACAAATTTTGTCAACAGAAAATTAAAATAGAGATACAAAGTGGCATTACATGAAGTGTATAGATTATACACATGCTGGTTATCAGAGTGTAAATGTCACATAAACCAGAAACCCTAGTAAGCATTAACCTTTTCAGGAAAGGAACAACATAAATGCAACTCAAGAAACTAAGACTGTAGAAGTGTGAGACAGAAAAACTTACAAATACAAACAATGTAGCTAAGAAAACAAGTTCAGATATCTTGGATGTCAAACAAAATGGTATTGAGAGGCAACAACTTAAAAAAAAAACAAAAACTCAAAGTGCTGCATGACTTTTCTGAAAACATCAATAGCCCTAGAAAGGAGAAACAAACGAAAAGATTCTGAATGTGAGATTCTATCTGTTGAACAGTATAAAGGACACCAGTAGGAAAATCTGCAATAAAGTTATTTACATGAAAATGACAGAAGTGGTCTGGGACACAAAGAAATACCACAAGCACTCACATTCATTATGTTCTTATGTAACTACAAATGTCAAATCTGCCAGGTTATCATACAGTACAAGTAGAGAGAAAAACAATGCTTGATTCTTATGACAAGAAATTATCAACAGTTCTAAGAAAAGTTTCATCCAAGAAAGTCAAGGGACAGAAAGATGACACATATACCAGTTCCTGTCTAAGATGTATGTCCAACAGAAGTTACACAAAGGTTTACATACATACAGAAAATACTTGATAAGACTAGCAGTACATCAATAATACACTGTCTATCAGGCTGAAAGGGCACATGCAGACAGCCCCACTTGAAACAGAGACTGATTACCTAATCATGCATAATCTACAGTGTCTTAGTTAGTAAAATAAAAAACAACTGCAAATCAGTAGGTTAGACCTCCAGGCAGATTTAGGTGAGAAATCAGGAGCTTTCACAAATAATCTAATGAAACAGTCCAACTGTAATGCAAACCAACTTGTGGTAGGAAAAAAATCAACCAAGTCAGTAATATACCAAATACAAGGAATACAATAATGGCTTAATGCGAGTTAAAGCAAAAAAAAACTGAGAAATATGTGATTAATAAAGTAAAATGACTGTTGATTTTGGGCTTACAAGATACATATATTCTACTAAGCATATGCAACCATGATTTCCTGATTAAAGCTACAAGCAGTTGAAAGCATGAATGACAGCATGCTGATGGATGTCACAACATAGCTATGTCAAGAAAGTAGAGATTTTGTATGACAGTAACTTTAATGGTGTTTAAGCTTATTAAGAGTTATTGTTTATTTGATTTAATATTTAATGACAATTTAGTTTTTATAACAGGAGTATTAAAAGTTATTCAAAGTATTTCAAAAAATTAGTTATCACAAGTTTATTACATAACTCTGCATGAGTAATTAATTGTATACAGTTTAGTGTTGTACTTGCCTGTTGTAATATTGTTGATTTCACCTCATACAAAAACTTCTAAGTTTTTCTCATTATATTTAAAATTGTTGTTACTAGAGGATTAAACTTTTCTAGATTTTTCTGTTACATGGTTTAAATACATGCAGATAGAGAAAGCAAGAAAAGTTAGACTGTATAATTGTCAGTTTAGCCATAACAGAAAAATTCTAAAATAAAAGTTTCATAGTTTGTAGTACAAGGATTTGTCTTGCCATACCGTATTTTAGAGTAACTTAACCAGCTTATTTGGTCTTGGCCAAAATGGAAACTAAATTAAAGCTCTGAATATAACTATGATAACCAACAGTTACTGTGGTGATCTTGGAGTATGTTTCACAGCTTGTTTTCTAACAACAGAGACAGAGCAGCATAATTACTTTAAAGGGTGCTCTACACTAATTGATTTTGCCTGTGTAGACTTTGACAAGAAAAAAAAAAGAATTATTTAAAATTCTGGATACAACTGTAATAAAATATAGTATAAAGAATTTCATTTTTACACATGTTTGGCTTCATTTTAATATATTAAAACAAGTGGATTGTGTTCTATACGTTTATTGTTGAAATTTAATCACCAACAAGACACAGACACCTGCTGTAAAGATTTGTGGCTCTATAAAACCTGACAACTCACAAAACACATGCAGTAGTTTTTCCTTATTCTATCACTTCCACACAAGCCATTTATGCTACATTTCTTGCAGACATCATGTATTAAGACTGATTAATCCTGGACTACTTGAAAATGTTTATGTAGTTAGACAAATTCATGTAGATGTAAATGATAAAGTAATGGTATTTATAATAGTGTACAAAGTATAAAAGTTATGAACATTTAACATATGACATTTTTATGAGTTGAAACAAACTTACAAAAATGAAGAATTAAACCCACGCTACTGAAAAAAGTTATAAAATAAATTAAAGCTAAATTATTGCAAAGTAAATGTAAAGTTGTGATGAGAGCAAACATAGCTGAATGTGTAGAAATGTCTGAATGTATGCTGACAAAGTGATGAGCACATAGTTTTGAAAGAATTGAGCATGCATATCTACACCTAAATTTGATGAGAAAGCCCACAGTGTAATGGTCATTTTTTAAAAGAAATTATGTATGGGTTAAGTGTTGTGTCAAATACTTTGCAAATAAAAAAACAAACAACAACTACAGTTTAAATTAAAGCCAGTCATTATGTGATGGCAATAGTATGGCAGCATTCTTGTTCCATTAGAACATCTGACTAAACAAAAACAGGTGAAGTGATTTTGAATGGAAAGGCCCACATGCAATCTGAACTACTCGGACAAAGGCCTTTCTAGTATCAGATTTCTAGCATTTGATGAAAAATGTGTGCAAAAAGTTCTAAACAGACAAATGCAAACATGTTATTTATATTAACTGGCACTAGAATTATCAAATAAACAGACAAATGCATTATTAAATTTATAGCAGATAATGACAACATGATTCTTCTACTGTATAAGAAAAATAAAGAAAGATCAAATAACTTAAACAAACCTTACTAGGTCAAATACATCATAACACAACCTAAGTCATAATTATGATGTGTAAAAATCCCCTGTAGCAAAAAAAACCTAACAACATTTAGCCAGTCATTATGTGATGGCAATAGTATGGCAGCATTCTTGTTCCATTAGAACATCTGACTAAACAAAAACAGGTGAAGTGATTTTGAATGGAAAGGCCCACATGCAATCTGAACTACTCGGACAAAGGCCTTTCTAGTATCAGATTTCTAGCATTTGATGAAAAATGTGTGCAAAAAGTTCTAAACAGACAAATGCAAACATGTTATTTATATTAACTGGCACTAGAACTATCAAATAAACAGACAAATGCATTATTAAATTTATAGCAGATAATGACAACATGATTCTTCTACTGTATAAGAAAAATAAAGAAAGATCAAATAACTTAAACAAACCTTACTAGGTCAAATACATCATAACACAACCTAAGTCATAATTATGATGTGTAAAAATCCCCTGTAGCAAAAAAAACCTAACAACATTTATTTTAGCACATCACAGTAACTTGTATGGATTACTTGAATCTGAAACATGTCTATTTCTTATAATATTATTTATCAATAAAATTTTCCATCATCTTATAAGAAAGTAACTACTAAAACAAAAAAAAATGTCAATTAATTATAAAAAATTTACAGAAACACTTTGTATAAAACCTGTTGTAGATTAAAAACAAAATTTAACACCAAACTTAAATTAGGAAACAGTTCAAGTTCATATACTATACATTTTGCACATTGTCAGCAGCAAAGGCATGGGCTAAACTGGATGTAACAGTACTCTTTCCTACTCCTCCTTTTCCAGAAAGAATCAGGATAATGTGTTGAACAGACAATAATTTCTTCTTTATTATTTCAATATCTGAAAATGGTACAAGTGTACATAAACATTTCATAAAAGTATGTTTAATTTTAATGTGAAACAAAGAACTATGTAACATCAAAAACCCAAAGATTTTCTTCTAGCATAGTTTTTTTTAACTACAACTGTCAGATTAAAAAAAAAAGACTGTTTAGTTATAGGTACCATTATTAATTAATTTATTTTGTGTTTGTAATTCATTTATGTTAAGGCTAAGGTTTCTAAAAGACCTAAGTGATAGACATACCAATAACTGTGACCAAACAAATGGAAAGAGAGTAAGAGTGAAGTCATGTTAAAGTTCAGTTAGAGAAAAAGTTAAAAAACCCATAAAACTAACTATCATGGGAGTGAATAGCTTAATGGTTAATATGTTATAGCAACAATAACAGTTTGAAAGAGATAAGGAAAAAAAATTTATCTTGTAAAAAGATGTTCCAAATTAACTAAGCTCCTCTGTGTGGACTTTGACAAAAGGCAGATAATTATTGGAAGTATGGAGAGCACAAAATTAAAAATGATTGGAAGTTCAGGATACATCTGTGGTAACTCACATGAAAGTGTAAGTGAACCATACACAGATACTACTGTGATAAACATATATGCTAACCGAATTCTAAAGCAAATGAATTGGCCTAAGTGCATTTTGAGAAGAAGAGATCTGAATAATGTTTAAGATAAAACTATGAACTTCACAGTGTAATGAATTGTTGTATACATGTTTAACTTGTTTCAAATATGTTTTATTTTAAAAACAAATGGAGTTCATGCTCTTTGTTTATTATAGAATTTATCACCAAGTCAGACACCTTCTTTAAAGACACCCATATATTTAGATTACTATATACATATACTACTAAAAAGTTTCTGACAAAAACAATGTTTAGCAAAAATATACATGTGGAATGCAGACAATTCATCTTACTACATGACAGTGCAAATTTCATATCACACAAAATTTCTAAGTTTTTAACCTCTTCTTTGCAACATATTAAATCTGCTTTTTTATAATAATGGCCATTCTCTCCTCTATTTCCCAGTCTTACTTTGGGTTATAAACAACTACAATCATTTCCCTGCAATTTGTGTACTCAATAAAGATGTAATATGAAATTCTAAATGGTTTACAAAAAATCTGTATGTACAATTATTCTATGGAAATCCTTTTCTCAAACAAACAAGCTTACAGCATTAAACACAATTTTTTTCAAGTTTTAGAAATATCAGATTTAATGATACAATGTACTGTTACAAATTAAATATAAAACCACTGTATACTAAATTTTCATTTATTATTAGAACAAGATAAAAAAGTTGGTTACTTCATTAATTGTCAAAAAGCTTAATAGGAGTGAAAGATTGCCAGAGTGCAAGTGAATCACTTCAACAAAAACTGGAGCCTAACCATAACCTGAACATGTTTTCAATCTGGTAGAATTACTCAAAAAGGATTATGCAAATGTTAAACAATTTAATACATATGAAACACTTGTTTGAGCACAATAATAAAATAAAACTTTGGAAATTTACCTGGGTCTGGTCCTTTAGCTTGACCTGATGCACAGATCTGTTGATTAG
The DNA here is from genome assembly GCF_004210375.1 of Tachypleus tridentatus. Lineage (NCBI taxonomy): Eukaryota > Metazoa > Arthropoda > Merostomata > Xiphosura > Limulidae > Tachypleus > Tachypleus tridentatus. The sequence continues at coordinate 48,002,715 of NC_134835.1, forward strand.
GGCACCCTTGACAAGGTGTAGCCTTTCCTGCAGCTTCACTCTGGGTGCCAGGGCACTCTGTTAATGAAGGAAGCATGTTAATGTGATTTTTAAGATACTTTTAAAATACAAATTAAACAAGTTAAATAGTTCATTCTTTAAATATTTATAAACTGAAAAAATATCCTATACTTTCTTGACACTTTCTAAAATTCATGAATTTAATATACACTAAAGTGTTTCACAACTACAAGTTTATTATTTCTGTATAACACAAAATATCAAGAATGATCCCATTAAAGTTTCCTTAAAGTTTCAAATTCATAGGCAAAACTTCTTTACTACAAAACCAAAATGTCAAGTTTTTAAGTTGAAATTCTTCCTAGCCACAAAATTTTAATAACAGTATCAGTTTAAACTAACGATAAAAATATCTGATTACAAAACAAAGTACAATGAACCACACATATCTCAAAAACATATAGTGTGTTATTTAAGTGGACAAGGTTAACTTTGGGATGTATTACAATCATGCTCTTTTTCAATAAACTAAAATGCAGCACTGTATCAAATACATGCAACTGTTCTGTATTAATATACTAACTTTTACACATGTAACAAACCTTTACATGTATTTACTTCATTGTATCAGAACACAGAATTAACAGAGTATGAAATAAGATGGTAATATCTAAGAAATTTTATTAATGGCAATCTCCAATTTTGTTGGATTTTGTAAAGTGTTAACATACTTTTAAAGAACAAGTTAACATTCTTATCAACTCTCTTCATAGCTTATTCAACATACCAAGATGAAATCTGTTCTGAGAGCTTTGCTATCACAATATTCCTAAAGCTTTTTCATACCAACTAAATAAGATCTGTGTGTTGACAAAATAGTTCATTGTTACAAGGATATACTTGATGTGGTACGTACTGTTAGTTCAAATCTTTTGAAACTTCTTTTGAATAGGCACATGATTTGTATTTAATGTTTATATAATGTAGTTTTTACACAAGAATATATTAAAAGGCGAGATTATATATGACCATTTATATAGTTGAGACCATACACAAGCAAAAACAAAAAAAGGAGGTAGGGTTAGGTGACCTTATTCAATCAAATGTACTTCTAAAAACGTTGAGTTTTGGTAAATTATTTTTAAATATAGAGCATTACTGTTGGTGTTGTGTAAATCAACCAAAAATAAGTTGGCACAGTATAAATCAGAAACAATGAGATATATTGCTCAACTTAAACTGGTTTTTTAAAGTACAAAAATTTGGTAAATTCTTTAAAGAGATTTTCTGGCACTTGAAATTTATTATAATTAGGTTTATGCAAATCAATAAAGTGATCAATGATGACTTGTGCAGTCCAACAATTACTTTTTAGATTACTAGATATAAACTTTAATATTTAGGTATGTACATTTGTCTCGGTCTAATAAACTTCTTTAGAATTTATCATTGGTCAATTACATTTACTTTTCTGTCATTTGTGAAATAATGTTTGGCTTGCTGTGTTAAGTTAGCAAATTATGTCCACGATATTAACTTTGAATTTTAACTGCATATTCATGAAATTATGTTATTATTAATTTCAATAATAATACCTCTAATTTTTTGGTAGGCTATAAATTTATCGTACTTATAATGTTATATTTAAAATGAATAAAATGTGAAACCTTTTAAAAGTATGGCTACTAAATAATTGCAAGCGACTGTGATACCTAATCATAACACTTAGAAACACCCAGTAAATATATTTGATGTTATTTTCGCAAAGACTCGGATTAATATCTAAAGTTTATATTAATTCAAAATTACTATTCAGCATCAATTTTGAAGTTGACAACTATCATTATATTCTCCATTCAAAACCTCTAACAAAACTTCTTACCTTCTGGTGCGTTTTCAGGTCTGTCGGCCATATTTGACCACAGCTTTATACCGTATCTGAAAGCACGCGTGCACCCTTCCTACGGCAGTGTTTTAAAAATTAAGGGTGAAATGTTTGCATTTAGATACATAATACGATAAACATTTTTTTTTAGAATAAAAATGTTATTACGTTCGCCTATGTTACTGATAAAAAATGATTCATATTTCATCTTAAAGAATAATTATTTATTTTGTGTCGCTTCTAAACCTTTAATGTTCAGTAAGCTTTCACAATTGCAAAAGAAATTGTCTTCTCAAATTTAAGGGAGCAGCAAGTTGTTAAACTCTCCTCCTGAGATTGCAAATTGACGATACAATATAGTGTTGCAAACCGGGCTTTTTAAATGTTGTAGTAGCGTGTTTGCTAAGCAGAGCTACATGGTTTAGTTTATGTAATGTGATATTAAGTTTAAATTGGTAGTCTTAGGAATATACTCTTCAAAAAAATAAACGCAAAAGGCAAAATTTGAGACATATTGTTAACAAGTTTATTCCGGGTAGTTCTGTATGACATGTGTGAAACTTTACACATTCACTGCTGAACATCCAAAGTATGCAAAGGCGAAGTCCACGCTCACTAGTTGAAGTTTAACGTCACTCAACGTCAATAACGAGTATGCCCCCCGTGAGCATCAATAACTTCCTGTCCATGGAAGCGATGAGATGACGAATCACATCCTGTGGAATGGCTGTCCACTCAGCCTGCAAAGCTGCTGCAAGCTGAGGTAGAGTCCGCGGTTGAGGTTGTCGCCGTCGCAGACGTCGGTCCAACTCGTCCCAAAGATGTTCGTTGGGGTTTACATCTGGTGATCTGGAGGGCCAGGGAAAAACGTTGATGTTGTGGTGTCTCAAGAAGACAGTGGTGAGTCAGGCTGTGTGAGGACGGGCGTTGTCATGTTGAAAAACGTCGTTGACGTTCACGATGATGGGTTGCACATGGGGCCTAAGAATCTCGTAGACGGTTGCGTATGGTTTGATCGGAAATCCTTCGCAGCCCTGGTATGGTTGAGGCAGTAGACGTCGCAGTGGTGGTCCTATCCCGAAGGTGACGTAACCGGATGTAGCGATCTTGTGCGGGCGTGGTCACACGAGGTCTGCCAGATCGTGGACGGTCACAAGTTGATCCATGTTGTTGGTGACGATTCCATAGCCTTTTGATGGTGCTTGGATGGACATTCACAGCTCTGGTAATCTGATCGAGATTCGCCTGCTTCCAAGCGACCAATGGCGTTGTTGCGTTGTGCTTCAGTCAGTCTTGGCGTAACTGTATTGCGTGTCGGTGGCTTAACACTGAGCTATGGAAACCGAGAACTCGTCACTTTTATAGGGATTTTGCACATGTTGCACTCGCAGAACATGCAGATCTCTCAAACAAATTTATTGGACACGAATGTGTTTTGGCGAAAAATCCGATGTTTTCCTCCGTTTTCAAAGTGCACAACTTTTATTGTCATTTTGGTCTGACAATCAGTGCCTTAACACGTGTAACATCACATACTCTGAGCTTGTAACGTTAATACATATATTTCTCTTTAAAATAAGAAAATTATCCATTTTGCGTTTCTTTTTTTGAAGAATATATTTAGAACAAATATAAGTTATAAATATAACTTCATGAGACATCAAGTAAATCGAGATAAATAAAAAGAGTTATCACGCTGCATTGTAGAAGTGAGTTAAGTCCCCCGCTGGTACAGCGGTAATTCTATGGATTTACAACGTTAAAATCACGAGTTTGATTCCCTTCGATGGACTCAGCTGAGGTTTTACTATAAGAAAAAACACATGCAAATAAGTTTATTTTTACGTAGATTGTAAATAGGACCAAACATTTTAAGACAATGTAAAATTGGCTCAGGCTTATAGACATATTTAAAGGAGAATATCAACCGTTTCTCTTTCATTAAGTGGACTGGATATTGAACAGTTTTCATCTGATAATTAAACCCAGAATGAAATATCTTATAACAACAGATTCACATTGTAGCTTTCCATTCAATGGTTCTTCAAAATGTTTGTTTGTCTGTTTTGAATTTCGCGCAAAGCGTCACAAGGGCTATCTGCGCTTGCCGTCCTTAATTTAACAGTGTAAGACTAGAAGGAAGGCAGCTAGTTATCACCACCCACCGCCAACTCCTGGGCTACTTTATTACCAAAGAATAGTGGAACTGACCATTACATAATAACGCCTCCACGGCTGAAAGGGCGAGCATGTTTGGTGTTACGGAGATTCGAACCCGAGATTATCAGATCATGAGTCAAATGAATAAAAAAATAATATTAATAATAAACAATTTCTTATTGAAATAAAATAAATAATTTGATTTTAATAAAATCATAATTCACTAATTTAATCTAATTCACATCCAAACAATTGTTCAAACAACTGATGATACTAAAAGCACCTAGACAAGTTATTCAAAATAGAGTTATAAAATTAAACTACTAAGACACATAGTATACTTAAATAAACGTTCTTCATAAACAGCGGGTAGCATGTCGAGCTGCAGATTGAGAGTTCGGAGGTTGAGACATGACACTTTCTATGTTCAACTGTGGGCATATTATACTGTACTTGTGCTATCATCATCTTTTGAATCGTTTTCTAGAATTTGAAATTTATTTTAGTTTTTACGGTTTAATTTTTTTCCTTTTCTATTTTTTATTATTAGGTTTGTTATATGTTTTAACGTCTTGTGAACTCATATCTTTTAATAATTTCAAATTTTAAGTTCAAAGTCTTTCTAATTACAAGTTTCATTAACCGTAGAACTAGTGATGGGGTTCTTGGAGCCCATTTTCTTTTTCAACGCATTTTAGAAAATATTTATGTGAAAATTGTTTCTGTGAGTATATTATTTTGTAGGTTACAGGGTTTCTAACTTCGTATGAATAACACTTTAAAAACAAACATGCCCTCAATATTTTAGTTAATTTCAGTTATTAGTGATGGGTTTCTTATGAATTTTACACAGAAATGAATTATTTCATTGAAATACTTAGGTAAATTATTACAGATGTTATAACAAGCAAAAGATAAAACTAATTAATATAGTATGTGGAACCCTAGCAACTGACAATGAATATTATTAATATAAATCATTAATTTGAATGTTAAGTGTATTTTTGGTTTCAAATTGAGACTTAATAAAATAAACTTTTAACTTGTGGATTCTTTCCGTGAATCAAATTAGGTGTGATACCACTTACCATGTTTGTAAGGACTTTGATATCATATCAGGATATTTCAAGAAGTTTATTATTTGTTGAATTTCGTGCAAAGCTATTCAAGAACTGTTTGCACTAAACGTTCTTAATTCGTAGTGATATACAAAAGGAAAGGGATCGGCATGGCCAGGTGGTTAAGGCACTCGACTTGTAATCTGAGGGTCGCGAGTTCGAATCCATGTCACACCAAACATGCTCGCCCTTTCAGCCATAGGAGCGTTATAATGTTACGGTCAATCCTACTATTCTTTGGTAAAAAAGTAGCCCAAGAGTTGGTGGTGGGTGGTGATGACTAGCTGCCTTCCCTCTAGACTTACACTGCTAAATTAGGGACGGCTAGCGCAGATAACTCTCGAACTTTGCGCGAAATTACAACAAAATGCATTGTAAATACGAAAATTTACCGCTGTCCCAACGGGCCACAGCTTGAGAAAAGAGTTTCGTATTCACAAATGGAGTTTCATTTTAAAAAGTGGAAAACGGAGCACCATGGATATTATTAGCAGACCGAGCTCTGTTACTACTAATTTTGCTACCAGCTGTTGATACAAATGTGATGGAGTAAACTCCCAGTCATCTTACCAAGCAGCTTCAAGTGAGGGAGATTTCAGAATTTTTATTTCAGTCCAAAACGTTCAATAGTGGTCAGGACTCTAGGCTGACCATTACGGATTGTGGATGCTATTTACCCGAAAAAACTGTGTAGTGTGGGAAGTTGTTTGATCATCTTTAAATAGGCAAGTTTCCGTAAAAGTTACATCAGTTAAGACACTGTAACATTATTAGAATGTCATAACAGTTACCACTGTGAAATCCAGCATTGTTAATGGAATGGTCTGCAGCTCGAAATCCAGCGTAGTAGATGTGCTAACCTAAAGCCTGTCTGTGAAGTTTTGCATTGTGGATATAGTGACCTATAGTTTGTCTATGAAATCATCACAGTGAATGGAAAGTCCTGCAACATGTCTGTGAAAACCAATGTAGTAAACGGGATGACCTGCAGTCCAACTGTAAAATTCAGAATTATAGATGTGTTTGCCTATAATCCTAAATTATCTTTATAGTCCTCGTTGTTAAATTTAATGTAAAATGTATAGTTTTATTTTATAACATTTTTCAAAGTTCAGAATAGATTGAAAAGTGACTGATTTTGAGTGGCCAACCAGATTTCTTACGTTAACACCTTCAGCGGTCTTCCGCAGTCTTCAGTACGTTATGAACAATGAATATGGGTAGAAGTAGGTGAACTGAAATTTCCAACACTCATACCAACAATGCAACATTCAATAAACATTATTCTTAATAGATTTATGAGCTAAACTCTTCATAGAATACTCTGATTTGTTAAAAGTATATAAATAAATAGTTTGTTTAGGTGTTTTGGAATGTTGCACTTCAACCTAATTAACATTTAAAACATTCAGGACACGAAATTTCTCTATCAGCTGTTTCATACTTGGAATATCTACTATAGTTTATCCCTATGAAAAATATATATTCGTATACTTCCTAGCTCAAGTCTGACATGATCTGGCTGTTATATCACTCAACTTGCAACATGGGTCGCGGATTCGTATCTTCATTACCGAACATTACCTTTCAGCCATAGATGGGGGGACTAAAGTGTGAGACTCAAATCCAATTTAGAGTTGGTAAAATGTAGCTCAGGAGTTAGTAGTAGATGGCGTTAACTGTCTGTCTTTTCTTTAGTTTGTTTATTTTGAGTTTCGTGCAAAGCTACATGAGGGCTATCTGTGCTAGCCGTCCCTAATTTAGCAGCGTTAGACTAGAAAGAAGGCAGCTGGTCATCGCCACCCACCGCCAACTCTTGGGCTACTCTTTTACTAACGAATAGTGGGATTGAACGTCACATTATAACGCCTTAACGACTAAAAAGGCGAGCATGTTCGGTGTGATCGGAATTCGAACCCGCAACCGTCGGATTACTAGTCGAGTGCCTAAGCCAACCTGGCCATGCCGGGCCATTTAGAATTCTAAAATCAAGGGCTCGTTACAAAGTTTATGGTAACATAGAATACAGGCGCCCGGCATGGCCAAGCGTGTTAAGGCGTTCGACTCATAATCCGAGGGTCACGGGTTCGAATCCTGATCGAGCCAAACATGTTCGCCCTTTCAGTCGTGGGGGCGTTATAATGTGACTGTCAATCCCACTATTCATTGGTAAAAGAGCAGCCAAAGAGTTGGCGGTGGGTGGTGATGACTAGCTGCCTTCCCTCTAGTCTTACACTGCTAAATTAGGGACGGCTAGAGCAGATAGCCCTCGAGTAGTTTTGCGCGAAATTGAAAAAAACAACAACAAACAAACAATAGAATACGGTGACAATGCGAAGTTGGTTTATTTAACGAAATATACATAATTCTATTAGCTTGTTCGTGGTATAATACAATTATAACAGTTTCAAGAAATAACATTTTTTTTGTTGGTGTTCAGTCATCTTTAATTTCAAATAAGATTTTGAGTCACTGGCAACTCTTTATAATCGCGACTAAGTTATTTCTACTCTTTGCTGATGTTAGTTGTTTAAGTTTTATTTACGTTTATTTCAAAAAGTGGTGGTTTGAGTAATACATACGCTTAACTGTCGTTCGATTGTTTTTGCAATAATATTTTGTACTGGACTAATAAGGACTTGGGAAGCTATAAAAAAGTAAATTAATGCAGATTGTGTGTAAAGTTTATAATTCATTAATTATAAATAAACATTGTTATGCAACTGGAAGAAAATATAAGTTCAAGTGACTTGAGTTTCTTACATATTTATATATGATAATTATTTTTCATATTAATTATAGGTTTCTGAAGAAAAATATATTTATTATCAGTTTTAAGCGTACTTGTTTCATTTTGTTGCATGCTCTAGTTATGTATAGTAAATAAGTAATATGTTTACAAACGAACCAGTTCCAGAGAAGAGAACTGTTATTTTAGGAACGAGTACTACGTCATCCTGTTTCGGTTTTTCTTTAACGTGGTTGCTTAGTAACAGCTTTTAAACACAAACATCCTTTCACTGATTCTTATGATGGAGACCGAACAAATTAATACAGACAACAACTTTAGTCTGAAAGGTATGTCTGGAAAAAGTAGTTTGTCAATGCTCACATAGAATTATAACTTGGGTAATATACGTGTGTATACGTAATATAAGAGCGAGGTTTTCGGCCAATTAGTGAGAAGACTGTTGCTAAAACTGTTAACGAAGGCCTTTCAATAAAGTAAAAATGGAACAGTAAGCATTGTGAAAAACCATAGTAAATGTAATGTTTTCGAACATGCTCTTAACATTTATTTCAGTTTAACTATAGGAAGCGAATACTGTTATATTGTATTGCTGTATATTTCTTTAGTTGTAAGTGGAGTGTATAAGTTGACTTCAGAAAATACAGTACAGGCGAGTTTTGTTTAATACGAAACACTTGCGCACTGCGCGACGCTCTTATCATATTATTATTATTGACCTAGTGGTTAACGTGTCTGGATTGTGTTTGTTTTTTTGTTTTGGAATTTCGCACAAAGCTACTCGAGGGCTATCTGTGCTAGCCGTCCCTAATTTAGCAGTGTAAGACTAGAGGGAAGGCAGCTAGTCATCACCACCCACCGCCAACTCTTGGGCTGCTCTTTTACCAATGAATAGTGGGATTGACAGTCACATTATAACGCCCCCACGACTGAAAGGGCGAAAATGTTTGGCTCGATCAGGATTCGAACCCGTGACCCTCGGATTATGAGTCGAACGCCTTAACACGCTAGGCCATGCCGGGCCCCGTTTGGATTGTGAATCCGAAAATTTACTTATCGCGACCTTTAGCCATAAAAACACACTCCGCACTTTGAAGTCGTGAGTGTGGTCCATGAGGAACGGTTTAATCCCACTTTTAAAAATAAAAACTATATACTATAATAGTTTTTATTTTTAGATTTTTCAGATTATTAAAGATAATATTACTTTAAGAGGAAAACGTCTTATCCACAACATCATATCAGTTTAACTGTGCCGTTAAGATAATCTACAATGGGGTAGGAGGCAGGGGCTAAGTCTAGCCCTGGACCCTGGTTGTAATGGGTGAGCCAGTGGCACACGTTTTATCGCTTCACTCAGTCAAATAAATCTTGACCTCACTCATTCCTTCCCTTCAGTGACACAGTGGTATGTCTAGGGCTTATATGTCTTAATGATTTGGGCCTGATTTATTTGTACTCCAAGTATATATAACATAGGTTTGTATTAATTTCATGCAAGTACAAGAATTTTTAATAATATTTATTTTCTGTCACAGAATTAGAGTTTCCAACTCAACAGTACCCTACGCGTCACATGGACTAAACGAACAAATTGGAGACTTTAGGGTTTAGATATAGCCGTCTGTAATTTTGAGCTAACTTTGTTGTTTTAGCATAAAGTTACGCAATAAATTATCTGCACTCAGTCTATCGCGAGGAGTCAAACCCTGTATGTTAGTATTGTAAGTCTATAAACTTCCTGTTGACCCATCAGCAGGACCGGACTATTTATTAGCCACAATAGGCACCTTACCTAGGGTCTACGAAAACTATGGGTCCATGAAAAATTTCCTTAAAAGTTAATCTTAGAAGGCCAAAAAGTAATAAATATAAAATATGAAATACACATTTTTTTCTGTAAAAACTTTATTACATCTTTAAGTAAAACGATACATTTAGTTAGTGTACTCACATTTACATAAATATATTTCACCAAAAAGGCTTTTTTATTCCATAATTTATTTTATACTAAACCATTTTTAATAGGATTCAATATATTATAGGGTATTAGTATATTATTAATAAAGACGTTAATTCGTACAGCGTTTGCGCAGTTAGGACGATGCATGCTTAAAAAACCTATAATTTGTCTAACTTTTGGTTTGACTTATACTGCTGGTAGGGCATACGAACAGAACGTGCCTAGGCCCTACGATCGGCTTGATCCAGCACTACCAATCAGGGTACTTAAGTACTGGTCAGAGGGTGTGTAACTAGGCAGTAGCACCCTTGGAAACAAGGGTTTTGTTCATCTCTTTGCACTGGATAACAGAAGTGACTGTCATTTGTTTAACGCACCCACGGTTGAACGCACAGAGCATATTTAGCAGCATCAAATATTTAAATTAGGAATCTAAGATCCGCAGCTTGGGACACTAATTCCAAGTCGGTACTATCCTTATTGAAAACTGATGGAATTAACTAAACTGTATATTTTAAATAATTCAGAGATATGTTTCCTATAAGTGTAAACATTGAGGGCCAATCGCAGTCCTACTTAAAATATATCTTCTGATTCCGATATTTATAGTACGTAATTGTATACCATATTACACCTTTCGAATCTAAGCACCAAAGTAATAAATTATATCGATGATTAAGTACAATAAATTTTACAGTTTTCTGTAATCAAGAGATTCACATCGTTTCATTCTTTTAAAATGGGCATTGTGCTCAACATATTTTAAATTATACATCTGATCAATGGCCCGGCATGGTCAGGTGGTGGCTGAGGCTTCGACTCGTAATCTGAGAGTCGCGGGTTCGAATCCCCGTCACACCAAACATGCTCGCCCTTTCAGCCGTGGGGCGTTATAATGTTACGGCCAATCCCACTATTCGTTGGTAAAAAAGTAGCCCAAGAGTTGGTGGTGGGTGGTGATGACTAGCTGTCTTCCCTCTACTCTTACACTGCTAAATTGGGGACTGCTAGCACAGACTGCCCTCGTGTAACTTTGCGCGAAATTCGAAAACAAACTAACAAACATTTGATGAAATTATCAATGTTTTCACTCACACGTTAACGTCCAAATTAATGCATACAGTTCAGAAGGCTAAAGCACAAACAAACAAACCATGTTTTAGTAGATACTGGTTACTGCTTAAACCAACGTTATATGACTTATTTGTTTATAATACAAACTATCTTGAATGTCAGACAAAATATTTTATTTACTTAGTGGTGGACCTTCTACAGAAATGTTCAATACAAGATGACGTCAGTAGTAGTCAAATTACCTACAGTGCCGAAGCTCGTGAAAGAGGGGAGAGGAACATTCTTGCTGGAATATCTAACAGAACTCGAACCTTGAACTACTGGCTTGAAGAATTGCACGCAGAACAAGAAAGGTCTGTTAGAAGATTTATATATATTATTTATGGTACTTCTTAATCGTGCGAAGCTGTTAATTATATTATCTTACCCTTTTTTTCTTCTCTTTGGTAAATTTAATATTCGACTGTAAAACGATAAAAAATATTGTGCGGCGCTATGAGTAACAACATTAGACTCATGATGGGAAAATATCATAAGTTTTTCTATAAAATTCCCGTTAATTTTACTTTATGTTTTATTTAAAAAAACAGTTTCTGAGCTAAGTATTAATAGGTGCTTTACATCTTGTCCACGGTTCTATTATACACATAAAAATGAGAACAAATATTAGTATAAAGCTACTGTATTTTGATGGAGTTTATTTCATAAACTGGTATATATTAGTAGGAGAGGAATTATAGCAATTTTAAATTGTTTTTTTTTTTTTCAAAATATGGCAGTGATTTATTTGTCTGATACGTTCAATGTGTATTTCATTCATTTACCTGCTTATAATGGACAAATAACAGCAAACTTAAGTAAGAGCAATGCCAGAATCTTTTGTTTAAGTCCCGGAAAAAACGAAAACAAACAAAGAAGTTTACAATATTACACCAGATACTTTTGGAAAAGAGTAATATGCTTTGTGCAAATTTTAAAAACTTTGACTCTCTTCAACATATTTTTACATGACATTTTTTTTATAAAAATAGGTGTTATTTTAATTCAAATCTGTCCTTTTGCTAAAAACTACAAAAAATATTATGGTATTTTTTATATAATGAATGATCCACTGAGATGTGTTTTGCGTAAAAACTTTTCGGAACATACGCCTGGTATTCTTACATACATACATATCATGATATGATACATGCATATGCGAGTAATACGGGATATTGGAATAAGGACAAAAACGTTTTGCTGTATTATGTAAACAAAACAATTAACTCTGAATATGATAGAAATGTTTAGGCATTTTAACTACGAAGATGAACAATGTAAAAAAAATGCATTGGTGAAAAATTAGTTCTTTAGTTACTCAAGCTGATTTACAAGAGGGAAGAGCAAACAAAGGTGAAATTTGAGATCTGTTAGGTCATGTAGATTGGTTTGTTTGTTTTGAATCTCGCGCAAAACTACACGAGGGCTATCTGCACTAGCAGTCCCTAATTTAGTAGTGTAAGACTAGAGGAAAGGCAGCTAGTCATCACCACCTTGAGCTACTGTTTACCAACTTTTGGCCATGTAGTGTACGTATGTAACAACAAAAAAGATAGATATCAAATGCACTTATGTTTTGGGTATGACTGTATTGTACAGCGACAAAAAGTGTTGGGTAGATGAAAATTTTTATTTAACAGTCTACTTGCTTCTAGGATTTCCCACAATTATGAACAGTTTCGCTATGGCTAGATAACGTTTTAAGTGATCATAAGGGACAGTAGAAGATAATTTTTTTTATTTATTATGAGAATTTTTCGTCTCTTAGCTATTTTAATTCAATATGAAAATATGAATACAAACAAATACATGAATATTTTCCAAACACCACTAAAGGACCAATAGAATTTTAAGGTAGAAAGATCAGAGATTCCCTGGCAACAAGATACTTTTTTGTTTTTGTTTGGTGTTAAGCGCAAAGCTACACAAATGGGCTATCCGTATTGTGCCCACTGTAAGCATCAAAACCCACTTTTTAGCCTTATAAGCCTTCAGACTTACTGATGGGAGAGAAAGATATTTCCTTATTGGTTAATTGTTTATGGAAATCGTACACACACACACACGAAAGGAAGAACAAGCATTAATTCAAAAGCACCGTAGTTAACTTTATTAAACGTTTCACATGATTTTGTGTCGATTAGTTTTATTTTCGATTAAGGTATTCCTCCCACCCCCCGGCGATCTATTCAATGATAAATTTATGGGGGTCATAGCAATAAAAGTCGGGTTTCGGATAGGCTCAATACAAACACTTTATTGAGTAGCTTTGCATTCAAAATCGAACAAATAAACAATATTCATAAGGGCTTATAAGATTAACACAGTTTATTCATGGAAGGTCTCCCAACGGAAGGTAAAATTCACTTAAAGTCTTAATTGCGCTAATTGTGGTACCCTTGATTGTTTTAGTTTACTCATCAAATAACTTTAACTTCACTAACGATACATATTGTTGGATTAAACATTTTGTGTTAATCTAGCTATAGCGAGTTATTTTTAATTCATCTTGTCGTATACATAAATCTATTAAGCGACTAGGTAATGAAAGTGCATAGAACGTCTGCTACATGGAACAGTGATATATATATATTTAACAAGCTAGATCGATGGATAACACTATCTGTGGAAATAAGACACATCTTGGTCCAACTTTTATTCAGAAATCATAAGCATAATCAAATTGAAATAAGAATGAGGAAAACTGTGTTTAGTCAAATTACGTTTTCCATATTTCAGCTACTCTATGTGGCAGGAATGCACGTGGTAGTCTGGTGGTTAATGTGATCCGATTGTGAATCAAGAGTTAATAGTTCGCGACATTTCGCCGTAGAAAAGTGTTACGCACTTTAGGGCCACGAGTGCAGTTTACCAGTAACGATAAGAATCTACTCCATGGGTGGTCAAGAGTAACATAAGAACTGGTCACGAGAGCTACGGGCGCTAGGCTTAGAAAGGTATCGTTTATTTGAGGCATTAAAGAAATATTTTATGAAACGGTCCTTTCTACTTCTACGGTCCTTAATGTCAATTGTTTGCTTGTTTTAAATATGGCGAAAAGCTATAAGAGAATTACCTGCGCTAGCCGACCCTAATTTAGTGGTGCAAGATTAGAGGGAAGGCAGCTAATCATCATTACCCACCGCCAACTTTTGGGCTTCTCTTTTAACAACGAATAGTGGGATTCACCGCCATATTATAACGCTCCCACGGCTGAAAGGGCGAGCATGCTTGGTTTGACGGGGATTCGAGCCCGCGACCCTCAGATCACGACTCGAGCGCCATAAGTAACTGGCCATACCGGGCTTAATGTCCATTACATAATACTGAGGTGAAGAGACCATTCAATACTAACTGTTTAATAACTTCCACAGACTCGCGTTCGTTGATTTAACTGAGTTATGGAGCAAATGAAGGTATTTGTTTACATTCGTCTTTCCAGATCTGTAGAGGAAGTTACTCAACTGAAGAAAAGTCGCAACATTCTACAGAAAGTCTTTAGACACACGAATCTTCCGCTTTCTGTGGCCCTGGCATGTAAACGATATAGAACCCGTCGAGTGACAAATCAGCAAGAGGTTATCGACCATCAGCTCGATCAGGTAATCTTAATTATCCAATAATATTCCAAGTAGCATTTTAAGCTGCTGACAAAATAGTTCTTTATACAAGTTTTTTTTTTTTTTTTTCTTTTCAGCGAAACAATATTTATTATAACAATTTCAGATTTTGACAATGATTGATATAAAAAAATTGCATCGCTCAAAATAAATTCTTAAAACCTTTACATCGGGCTGATAATATTACAGCATAGAAATACGTCCGAAGTAAACATACTGCACAGAAAGGTATATATTTTTTAATGGTATTACAAATTTTGCTGGCGCAAGTATTTCGTAACTTTGATCTCTCATTGACCCTGCATATCGTAAAGTTCAAGAAGTCACAGCCAATAGACGACACGCGATATAAAAATGTAGTAAATGTTGTGTAAACTTGTTTTTGAATTTCGCGTAAACCTACTCGAGGTCTATCTGACCTACATCTAGTTAAATATACGACAATAAGGTTTTTGTTCTCTTGAATTTCGCGCAAAGCCAGCAAGCTCTAATTTAGCTGTGTAAGACTAGAGGGAAGGCAGCTAGTCATCACCACCCATCGCCAACTCTTGGGCTACTCTTTTACCAACGAATAGTGGGATTGACTATTAGATTGCGCCAGTATTAGCTATTAACAAAATAAGTTTTGTATTCAACAATAACATAAAAATTGTATTCTACATTTATTTAGTTTTTTAAACTGTGCCCATTTTAAATGAATTTGATCCGTTAGCTCAATGACGAATGCTGCAATTCACGTTTGTTTGTTTGTTATTAAGCACAAAGCTATGCAGTTTGCTATCTATGTTTCGCCTACCACGTATATAGAAATCCGATATTTAGTGTTAGCCTTTGGAGTCGCTGCCGAGCCACCTGTAATTAAGTTTAGAATTTACAATAATCTAGGTAGATATTAATAATTTATCTGAAAGTTTCTTACTTTCCTGTTACATTCACTGCCCCTGTCTTAGAGCTCTGAAATACGAATTTGGTGAACGGTTTTCGAATCTGTTCAATACAATAAAATATTCCCCGCACTGTGGGCTGTGGGTATGTTATAAGAGTGACAGTCAATTCTTTAGCGTAGATGATAGATGATATGGCGACGTTGACTGGCTTCCTTCTCTCAACAGCTCAAAATTAGGGATTAGAGTTGATAGCATCAGTAGATTTGCTATAAATACAAATATTCCAATATATCACTGTGATTAGTCAAATAGGAAGGGTTAAAGGTGATTGTAAGGGGAAAAGTTTTCTTACCCACAAAATTTTAATAACTTTATCTTTTCACCATCTTTGTTCTCATTTGGAGCTACTATTATTCATACTTTTTATCTCTACTGTGCATTTTGTTATCATTCTAGCGTCACGAAATATTTTCCTTTGGAGAGGCTTAGTAGAGATCAAAACAACAACATGTGATTATAGTATGCTATACTTTACAACAATCATTTCCACGAGAAAACTTGTGTGATACCATAGAGGTATATCCTAAAACAATAGGTAACTAGGGCGAAAAGAACCTAACTACTTCCTTGACCAAGTTTCCACTTTAAACTTGCATTATAATTTTGAAAAACATTTCAGGTGAATTTTAAAAGAGTTTACTTTTCTTGATGAAAAAGGTAGAAAATACCGATTATTTCTAAATAATACTGCTATAAAGTACCCAGTGTGGCATTAAAGTAAGAATAATCAAATTCCAATATTGAATACTTAATGAAGAGTTTGTAAACATTTAGAATTTTTTGTATCAATAGCAATAAGATTCACCAGTGATATGACAAAATGTGTTTCTTTGAAATTTGGAAGTTATAAGTGGGTTGTTTCATTCGAATATGCAACTATAAAAAAAAGAAAAGAACAAGCACTGAACATTTTTTGCCACAAAAATGTAAGCTGCACTTTATAGTCGTGGGAAGGCGATAAGGATGAAGGTCAAATACCACTCCATAGTCATACGAGAGTAGCACAAGAGTTGGTGGTGGGTGCTGTTGAATATCTGCTTACTTTATTATTTATCACTTAAAAAATGAGGGACGATTATGCGTAAAATGTCTGACACAAGCACTTCTATAAACTACCAGGGACTGAAGTGTAACTTCAACAGTTAGGACTGCTAAAATAAATATGCCAGAGCTGAGATAAACATTTAGTTGGAAACAAGTACCAGAACGAGTCATCATAGCTATTCATTGTATTCGTCATTTTGTTCCTTTTAATTGTTTGTTTGTTTGTTTTGGAATTTTGCACAAAGCTACTCGAGGGCTATCTGTGCTAGCCGTCCCTAATTTAGCAGTGTAAGACTAGAGGGAAGGCAGCTAGTCATCACCACCCACCGCCAACTCTTGGGCTACTCTTTTACCAACGAATAGTGGGATTGACCGTCACATTAAAACGCCCCCACGGCTGAGCATGTTTGGCGCGACTCGGGCGCGAACCCGCGACCCTCAGATTACGAAGCGCACGCCTTAACGCGCTAGGCCATGCCGGGCCCTTTGATCCTTTTAATGACATTAGTTATAGTTAAAATAACCTGCCCAAACTAACAGAACAGTTTGTTTTGAATTTTGCGTAAAACTAGTTAAAGGCTATCTGCCCTAGCTGTCCCTAATTCAGCAGTGTAAGACTATAAGAAATGCCGCTAGTCATCACCATCCACCTCCAACTTTTGGGTTACTTTTTCCAACGAATAGTGGAATTGACCATAATATTATTACGCCCAAACAACTAAAATGACGAGCATATTTAGTGTAAGGGGGATTCGAACCCACGACCCCCAAATTGCGACTCTAGCGCCCTAACCACCTCTCTGTGCCGGTCCTGTAACGTAACAGAAATAAGTCACTGTTAACAGTTAAGTGTATCAGAAGAATACTTTGTATTTGACTCTTAGTTTGATTGATTGATTGGAATTAAGCAACAAAGCTACAGAATGGGCTATATGTGCTTTGCCCACCACGGGTATCGAAACCCGGTTTCTGGCGATGTGAGTCTGCAGACATGCCGTTGTGCCTCTGGGGGGGTGAAGGCTCTTAGTTATAGCGACATCAATGATTGTTTTCCATATCATTTATTTATTTTGTGATTTTAACGAAAGTTTCAATTTTACTTTATGGTAACACGTGTTTTTTTAAATAATGAAATCAATTTTTTAAATCCATCTCTTTAACTACATTCAAGTGACCAAAATTACAATTTTTGATATTAGTTGAAAAGATCACTTTTTATCTTGTGTGCATCTTTGAACAGATTATTAGCTTTCGAAATAAGAAATTCTGAGAATTTTTAATTTTATATCATTTAATGTCAACAAGTGATTGTTAATTTTTTTTCTTGATTGAACGACAATAAGAGATTGATTTTAAAATTACACCTTGTAAAACTTTTCTAGGAGGTTGCTTTCTTACAAGCTCAACAAGAAAAATGACGAAATTTGAAGAAGAGATGCAGTCACTGCAGAGGTAATAAAGACAATAAGTTCTTTCTCTGTAAAGCTAAAGTGGTTGTTTGTGTACTTCTGAAAAGTTAAAGTTAAAATGTGTCTCATTAAAGCTACATGGTTGAAGATTTTCTGCCCTCTAGCAAATTTCTTTATAATTTACTTAAATAAAACATTTGCGTGTGAGAAATAGTTTGAAATTTATTTTAATTATGTATATGACGTATCTAGTTTAAGTCAATATTAATTATTGTTAATTCATGCTACGTTTTATAAACATATGAGACATGACCTCGTAGGAAAGATGTGACTTATTAGTTATAGTGTTGACACGACTAAAAAAAAAGTAGATATTTTCTCGTCTTAATCAGAATGTGTTGATGGAGTAATGCTGTATTGTGGAACGAATAACAAAACTGGCTTGAGTGACTCAAAATGTTATGGTTCTAGAGACAGAAGTAGGCTGAACTGATAAAAACAAAATTATAAATCTCTACTGACAAACAAATGCTCTGTGTATGAGAAATAACGCTATATTTAATAAGATAAGAGTTAATAGTTTTGGACCTGTTTATTCAGTACTTTAACATTAGAAGATCTTAACTCCAGTTGTTTAAGACAATTTTATGAGCATTATGTCGATAAATAAAACAGTTACAATGGTGTAATAAAAAGTAACTTAGAATGGACTTTATCCGTATACTTTTACTCTTTAATTTATCTAATGAATGATTTTTTTTTACATTTTACTTGGCACGGCATGGCCAGGTGGTTAAGGCACTCGACTCATAATCCGAAGGTGGCGGGTTTGAACTCCCTTCACACCAAACATGCTCGCCCTTTCAGCCATGGGGGTGTTATAATGTGACGGCCAATACCACTATTCGTTGGTAAAAGAGTAGCCCAAGAATTGACGGTGGGTGGTGATGAGCAGCTGCATTATTTCTAGTCTTACACTGCTAAATTAGAAACGGCTAGCGCAGATAGCCTTCGACTAGTTTTACGCAAAATTCAAAACAAATCAATAACAAAACTAAAAGTAAGAATAGTTATAAAACTTAATGTAGCTAGAGCAGTTTTGTTTTTATTATTAAAGAATATGACGATTTATTATTTTGTAATTTTCCCTGAAGAGGTTCTTACGATTATATAAACAGTTGTCCTGGAATTTACATTTCTTGTATACCAACATGATGTCAAAATACAGGTTTTTAAAGGATGATAATGCTTTTCATAATGGATATTCCTTTTTTCAGGTTGTTTTTTTAGTTTTTATGTACAAAACCACACAAAGGTCGATCTGTGCTAAGCCCACCTCCGGGATCGAAACACAGTTTTTAGTAAAAAAAGTCCGTAGAAATAGCGTTGTGCCATTGAGGGGACTTTTTCGGTTTGTAGACCTTTATTTATCTGAGTGAGAGAGTTAGAAATGTACCAGTACTTTCGGTCGACATTTAGAATATTTCAAAACAAGTACTTAGTTGAAAAGTAAAGACCGTTTGTTAAATATGGTTGTATATTATAAGAATAACAAAGAAACTTGATGCTGAAATTCCTTTATTGTGTAATAAATGACGCGATTGTATTATAAATAATTTTCTACGCTTTATTCTTTAGGACGGACGAAATGGCACACTCGCCAATGTTTAATCTCGATCGCTCGATAAAACATTCGTATAAAGTTAAGGTTGTATGACTAAGAAAATAATCACCTATTTAAATAAATGTCTATTCATTTGTTATCAGTCTTTTCAGCTACTGTTATTTCTGATCACCGACTTTTAGTAATAGAGAAATATGTGACGTTTGAGCTAATTAAGTGAAGTATATTTACAAATTACTTTACTGTATAATCTAGATTATAGTGGAAAACATTTGAAGCCACACATTGAATTATTCACTGTTACCTGAAATATTTACATTTACTGTAGCCCTTAACCTGTAACATTGAAACAACTCATTGAATTATCTACTTCATGTTACCTGAAGTCACCCGCTAGTACAACGGTAAATCTATGGATTTCCAACACTACAATCAGCGGTTCGATTCTCCTTGGTAAACTAAGCAGATAACCCGATGTGGCTTCGCTATAAGAAAACACACACAGGTACCTCAAACATTTATATTTACTGTAGCCTTTACCCTTTAATGTTCAAATGACACAATGGATTATCCACGTCATGTAACCTGAAACTCTTACATTTACTTTAGCCTTTACCCTGTAACATTCAAACAAGTTCCACCGAGAGAAGAAATTTCACATTTAGATTTGTCCACAACGCCAACTTTATTCTTGTACAATATAAAATTCAGTCCGTTGTACTTGGAGGCAAATGAGTATTTTTTGGGATTAGTCCAGCTTTCCCCTTTAGGTAAGTATCATTGGTTAAAAGTTTCCCCATGCAGATCATAAAAAAGAAAACACTAAGATATTTATAGAGAAGCATCAGATAAAGCAAAAACAAGAACGGTAAAAAACTGTAAGTAAATAAAACCATTGTCAATACGAAATAAACACGGTAATGAAACACATTATATAACAAAGAAAATCTAAAAAACAATAAGTAAATGCAGCTACTGACAGTTATAATTCAAGAAAAACTCATAACGCAAATAACCTGATAACCAAAAACACAGATTTATATACCAAATCAGTAACAACAATATTCGACTATTTTTACCGTTTGAACTACAGAACTCAGATATTTTAATACATGTTGCACACTCTTAACGCTTTTAATACATAATTTGGTGATTAGCTACTTAATTTATTACAATATCGTAATTTGTTTTTATTTTCTCTGAAATAGTAAAATTGAAAACATGGAACTTGAGCTGAGAAATTGTGTTTTGAAGAAAGTGGACAATCTATTAGTCAGTCAAGACTGTTCTCGTCGTGACACTTCTTTTAGAAGAAATGACAACCAAAGTGTAACTTTAGGCGAAACAGTGTGAGTATAAATCATTTTTATAAATTAACTACTTGTGAAACATGTCAGTATATACAAATTATACACTATAACAACAAAACTATGGTACACTTGAACCTAATAATAAGCCCGTTCCTTTGAGTTTTCACACAAATCCCATAATGCACTGCAACGTATAGGTTATAAACGTCAACAATTTCCATAAACAGCCAAGTTAAGCCATTAAAGCTATTTTTTGCCTGCCGAAATATAACCGTCATAAATACCTTGACCAGCTCTAAGTCACGTAACATTGATAGAACTCCCACTTGAACAAACGTTTAAGCATTTTCCTTCAAACCATTATCAGCCGATTAGGTTCTTATATGATAACCAGTCTCGGGTTGAAGAGAAACTGTCTCTTCTCCCTGATTTTAGTTCTTTTTATGAGATTTGAATGTATTTCAATCGAAATACCTACCAAGACTGAATTGGATTGAAACAGCCACATGGGGATTAGACATCATGAAAACAAGGAGCTTGAAGGTCTTGAAAGAGAAATAGGTCTTGGATTCAACTACTGATGGTAAAAGCATTCAAATAATTATCCAATCGCCTGTTCAACCCCAAATCTATTGTAGGAAGTGTAATTAAGAAAAGAAAGGAGTCTGTACCTTCTTATATGAACAATTCGATCATTCAACCAAAGTTTATCACTTTACAGCTCATGTAGTTTTTGAACATGTTATGAAAATAAACCCTCAATCTAGGATCAGATTCATCACCAACGACCATTTTAATAAATTCCATGGTTGCTGCTGGATTACATAGATTGCTTGCAGTCCACAAAGTCTCTCCTTATAACCGTGAACTTAAACAATTTGTTCACATAATAGTTGAAAATTGAAAATGGACAAAGAACATTGTTAGTGGTTTATACCGACCGTTTAAAAAAATCAGACGTGAAAAGTTGTGGTACAGCATTAAGGTGTGGCTGTTTTAGCTGACTCGGACCCGGTTCACTAAAATGCTAAATAGAGTTGTGAATGTTTTTCGTGTTATGTGTGACATTCTGGACAATTCTGCTCTGTCTTCATCACTTCTTTCTTCATGATCGTATAAAAAACACGTCATACTACTCGTTATGTTAAGACTGGTTTGAAACAAATAATGTCCAGAAATTGATTTGGTTAGCTCACAGGCTAGCTTTAGTCTGAATCTACTTTATTATGCACTTGAATTCTGCCTGAGAGGTAGAGTGTACAAAAACTTCTTCTGCACTTGAATTTACTCAGTAACTGGAGTGGCAGTCTATTCCGTTGGTGGCAAGTGCTACTTCATTGATTACGTTTTGACTAACACTAAAGACAGATACACTTTTTAGTAGGACAAGGTTGATGGAAAAATATGACACCTACGTCTTAAAGCTGCTACGTTATTACTTTTGGTAATATAGTGTATACTGACTCTGCAGAATGTAAAATAAAATACACGAATATTTTTATAAGTGAAGAATGAAGCAGATGAATTCACTATATATAGGAAACATATAAAATTGTTTTTGTTTTGTTTTTTGTGGTAAAGCACAAAGTTACACAGAGAGCTATCTTTACTCTGCCACCATGGGTGTCGAAAACGGTTTCTAGGATTTTAAGTCCGCAAAGATACCAATGTGCCACTGGGGGGGGGGACAATGATGAAAGAAGATTGCTTAATGACTTGAAGGACACCTTTGCACACAGTACCCTTACGCACCAGACAAAAGGCACCCAGTCGGTTTTGTTTGTTTTAAATTTCACACAAAGCTATACGAGAACTATCTGCGCTAGCCATCCGTAATTTAGCAATGTAAAACTAGGGCGAAGGCAGCTAGTCATTATCATATACCGCCAACTCTTGGGCTACTCTTTCACCAATGAATAGTGGGATTAACTATCACTTGTGACGTTCCCATGACTGAAAGAGAGAACATGTTTGATCCTCAGATTACGAGTCAAGTGCCCTAACCACTTGACCCAGTTGGCATCACCACACCTTAAGACAACTATTCTTAATCAAGCATAACAACTGAATGTCACTTTAATAATGCACACATATTTGAAATTACCATAAATAGTTTATGGTGTCGTACAGATTCAAACTCGAGTCGACAGTTCTAAAATTCTGAGATCTATCACAGAGCCAACTCGTAATACAAAATAAGTACAGTTGCTAGCTATATTGCAACTTTTTTATCGATAGATTGTAGTCTTTTTAGGTTTTATCATTTTAGTTACGTATGATAATTTTGGCATGTGGTGTAGCATCTCCTCTCAAACCCGCGACCCTTGGATCCTCAATCTAAAATTTAAACAATAAGCTACACAAGGACTAAGTATCTAGTTTTAACGATCAGCCTGATGTGAGTTAGACATTATAATGTGCAAACTACTCCCGTGTTTATAGCAGTTTGTGTAATCTAAATTGAAACCTATGCTAACACTACTGAAAGCACAAAAAAACAACAACAGCTCAATATGTTGTAAGGCCCGATTGTGTATTTATTATATGAGTATTAATAAGTAAATGTAATCTTTCTAGCCATTAAGCCGTCAGTACATATTTATGAGATGAGTTTTATTTAATCTTTTTTTTTGTTTATTAGGGTTATTTTATGTCACAGATGTAAATATCTAACTAGTACATTTTGTGAGCAAAGTTGGTTGAAACAGTTCAAAATAACAAGTCTTTCACATAAATAGAGTAAATCAGATTGATATTAAACTACTTTTTGGTATGTTTTTTGCAAGTTACCTCTTTTGAAACTTTCTAGCAAATGAAGTTAAAGCGAGTGTTTAAATCTGGTAGTAAACGTACTTAATCCACTGTGATATGAAAAATAACACTGTAGTTTTAAATACAACAAGCAACAAAGAGAGAGTAACATACGATTGTTTCTCCTGTTAAAAAAAAAAGACTCACACAATATAATTTCTTCTATAAAAAAAGCAAAAGTAACACACTGTTGTTTCTCCAAGTAGATAAAGACTGAGCATGGTCTAGTGGTTAATGTTTCGAGTTGTAGATACATGGGTCCAACGTTCGTGTCCTCTTGTTGCGAAAGAAAAAAATCACGCTCTGCAGCTTGAGACTGTGGGTCAAATTCATCTATTAAGTTAAAGAAGTATTGCCCAGTCCAAAATTACGGACGTTCAGCACAGAATTGCTTTTTTGAAAGTAAAACAAGTTAAATATGAATTTAAAAAGTACTGTTACGAACGAATCTGGATAAATAATGGATGATTATTTCATTTTTTTTTAAAGTAAACAAAATGAGCACATTTTGTTTACGCATGTTTAGTTCTTTTAATTCTATTAAGGGAACATCAGATATCCATTTTGAACAATATGCAAATCAGATGGTGATCAGTAATTTTAGTGTGCAACTGTTTCAATAAGAAAATAATGTAACGTTTTCATCTCATTCACTTGAAGACTTGGAAATAAACACTGACTGAAGATTATTGCAGCCTTTGAATGAATAAGAGTCTATTTGTATCGGTCTGGGTCAAATAAGCCAAGAATTAACACTGACTAAAGATTAGTGCAGTTTTTGAACGAATAAGGGTCTATTCATATTGGTCTGGGGCAAATAAGCCAAGAATTAACACTAACTAAAGATTAGTGCAGCATTCGAATGAAAAAGAGTCTATTCTTATTGGTCTGGGTCAAATGAGCCAAGAATTAACACTGACTAAAGATTAGTGCAATTTTTGAATGAATAAGGGTCTATTCTTATTGGTCTGGGGCAAATAAGCCAAGAATTAACACTGATTAAAGATTAGTGCAGTCTTTGAATGAAAGTTCATCACAACTCTTAACATCTTTTCTAAAAGTTAGATGCATTATATCTGAGAAGACATACATCTTTCTTCTTGTTTCCTTGCTTGTGGTTTTTTTCCTAGTCAAGCAAATATCGTTTAGAGGTAAAATAACTAGGATGATGTTAAATACTTAACTTAGTTTCTAATTTTCCCTACAGGGGTTTTAGCTTTTTGTAAGCAAAATTGCCTAGAGAATAGAGAATAAAATATAACAAGAATCTAGGTAGTTATATTTTATTTCCTGGAGCAATCCTACACAATGGGTTATCTGCACTGTGTTCACTGCGTGGAACTGAAATTCAGATTTTAGCCTCGAAACTCTGTAAACTTATCACTGACCCACTATAACTAGATACTGGTTATAATTTATTTGTTCGTTTCTAAGTACAAAATTACATAGTGGGCTATCTGTATTGTGCCCACTATGGGTATTTAAACTCGGATTTTAGTGAGACATATCACAGAGTATGAGCCTACGAAAATGATTTGACAATAATATTATATATGTGTGTGTGTGTGTGTATTATAGCTAATCAACCTGCGAGAGATATAGTTATTACAAATTAACTTTTGCTTGTTCTAGGAGCCCTCAAGAATGGGAAAACAATGTGAGTAGAATATTATCTACTGCTGAGGGGGTGCGGGAGAGTAGTTCATCTTTACGGCGACGGGTAGAAAGTCATGCAGTTTCTTACAACAAAGAAATAGTTGCTTTATGGGAACGGTCAAACACAGAGTTTGCTCGGATAGTCGAACTAGAACAAAGCACTAAAACAAAACTAGAGCTTTTACTTTCTAAGGTAAGCTTGACCAGTACTCAAATCGCAACACTTTTCTGGAATAAAACGAACTACGGATCAGTAGAGGACATCATTTGATTGTGATACAAACAAAGAGTGCCTTTACTGAGTTAGGTTTCAAGCAGTGATAACTCTGTAAACGTTTTTAGTAAAATAAATGAAAGATTTTTAAAACGTTACATGCTTGATTTTTACACCTTACATAGTTAGAGTTTTAGAATTAGCTATATTATCTCAGAGTTTATACATTACATAAGCATCATTTTCCATCGAAAAGTTTGCAAAATTATTATTTTCCATAATTATGAAAATATAAGTAAAGAAAGCTATCATGCGTTTCTAAAACAAGGTTTTTCACATAATATGAGTTTAAGCAGGCTTTTTTAACGTGTTTAAATTATCATATAATGTGTGCTTAGTCCCAGTTATGACGTGATTGATAAGAGTTTACAATTGTTAAGGTAATTAAAGAAATTAATAGGTATTTGCTATTAGTATTTTTCCATCAGTATAATATTGCGTGATTTATCCAATTATTATTTATGATAATATTTGGTGTATCATTTACGGAATTATACTATTTACGAATAAAGGCCTAACCGTTACAGTTTGTTGTATTAGAAAAGAGATTTGTTTATCCATCAGTTCACTTTATTTTCGGGTTATTAAAACAGTTATCGTATTTACTTTATCTGATGGGCTGTTTGACTAGTTTCATCATGTACTTCATTTTTCGTGTTTTTAGTTATATATATGACTTTTATAAGTTATAATAAATGATATGCACTTACTTATAACATGAAAATATTAGCTTTAATAACGAAATTTATACCCAAATCATGCACAATATCATACCCATTATAAACTGTTTCAATAGGTTTTGTATAGACTTGCCAAAATGACAGGCCAAGAACAACACTTAAGAACACAGATAGACATTCACCAAGTTCCTCTAGATGTTGCTTCTGTACGCAAACACAAAATGCAAAATATTCCTCCTAATGAGAACTCTTCTGATTTGTTTTGGCAAAGGTAAGCTTCGATCTACTGTTGTTAGGGAGCATTCTATTCTATAAGTCAAATAAAATTAAACTTCAAATATAGCAGCTTGTTCATTATATCTTTAAAATAATAAAACAAAAATCTTGCCAAAAGCACCATGGTCTTACTACTACTGCTGTTAATGACTTTAGATCAAAAGGAAGTTTATTCGATCTTTATATTAGAACTGAATAGTAACTGGTAAGTTGCTTTTTTTGTAACTTATTTCATTTTAGATTGTGTTCTTTTTGTGAGATATTATGTGTTTTATTTGTCGTCAGTAAACTGATAAAGACATTTGATTATTTAAGTGAAGTGAGGGTTCCCATAGTACTTCACATACAGAACACCAAGGAATGCGAATGAGCATATCTGGTACCAAAGTCAGATCAATACATGGATAACACTGAATCTTTATGTTTTTTAATATTAATCAAACAAGTTTCATAAGCAAATAAAGTAACCAAGAAAGGTACTCAACTCTTTTATTAGCAGAGAGAACTAATTGTTTAGCAAGAAGAACATGTACATGGCACTCTACATAAGAAGGTTATACTGTACAATATGCACATGACACTACATAAGAAGGTTAGGGGGGCTGTATACATGTACGTGATACGCTACATGAGAAGGTTAGACTGTGTACATGTATATGACACTCTACACAAGTTTGTATTGTGTGACATCTACACGACACTCTACATAAGAAGGTTAGATTGTGTGCTAATGCGGGGAACTGTATAGAAACATGTAGACTGTGTACGTTTTCAGGACGTTATTATTAGTAGGTTTAGGCTTAACACTGTGCAGGAATTATATAGACGAAAATTAGATTATGTACTTATGTATGATGCTGTACTCGGAAGGATGGATTGTGTATGTGTGCAGAGAACACTGTGCGCATAGTATTAGAGATATACGGACAACATAAATGAAAATATATCATATTAGTAATTTTATTATTGAATTGATGCCTGGCTTCTCTTTGTCTGCAATTATAAGAAATAGATTTACACAGTAATTATATTTAACACGGTTTTAAATACGAGCACTTTATATATATATATATATATACACACATTTGAACAAAAGAGAAACATGTTATGATATCATGTTTGTATTAGTCTTTCACATAAAAACATTCAATTCAGTGTTTAATGTAATTTAAATCTTACCCAAAAAGCTTTATTTTAAAAATTATAATAGAATATTCTCTCGAAATGTGCTAGCTAACTTTATTACAAAACTTTATTGCTTCCAAATTTGTGATCGAAATTAGTAGATAATAAACATTTTAAAGAAATAAAACCAATTTTCTGGTTGTAAAGTATACAGTTGTGATGAAAGTTTGTCCAAACATGTTCAGTTTCAGCAATGGATGATCTGTATGTGTTCTGCGCCAAGGTTTAGCCTATACAGCGTATGAAGTATTCTTGCGCTTTCTATTTACGAAATTAAAGATTCATATGAACAAATGCAAAAATTTCGTTAGGCACTGCAAGAAATAGTTAAGACTAGTGAACAAAAGTAAGGAATTATGAGATACGTAAAGAAATTCTGAGTAATTCTGACATATCATATTCCACTATACATATTGTTATTGAAGTGAGGAAGTCACGTTCTACTTACATACCAGCTTCTCTTCCAATTTGAAAAGTCATGATTTAGCAATTTATTTGCGTTGGAAAGGTAACAGATGGCATGCTGTATCACGGTATTACATACTGGTATTTCATTTTATGGTCACGCAGAGAAAATTCCTCTAACCTTCCCAAAACAACCTTGGTGGTTGACATGCAGAAGTTATAGTTATTTAGTGAAGGAACGAGAGACGTTTAGCAGCACTGATGGAGTGATAGACTGGATCATGACTGGACCAAATATTGGGGCATTTATATAGTATAGAACATAACTGGAACAGAAAGAAAAGTTCTAACACTTTAACCGTAACTTAAAAGTTACGGCACTAACAGTTAGAATAGAATAGGATTTTTATATAAGGCTTAATAAAGTGTATTTGCACATAAATGTCCCTAATTTTGAGCTGATGAGCTATCTGAAAGGCAGGTACTCAAACGTTTGTCTGTAATTAAGCAGAAAGCTACACAATGGGCTATCTGTGCTTTGGCCACCACGGGTATCGAAATCCGGGTTCTAGAGTTGTATGTTATTAGACATACCGCTGTGTCACAGGGGAGCGCAATTCAAAAGTCGAAAACTATTTGCCTACTCTTAATGATTAAATATTTGGATTTGATGGTCACTCTTATAACATTTACACGACAACGAGACGCAAACCCTGAGCCTTCGGATTCATGTTACAAGATATCATTTAAAATTTGAGCAGGTAAAATTTGTAGGAACATAAAACAACGTATTCACTATGGCCAATTTTTATTAATAGTATATCGTATATATATCGTATTAATCGTAAGTGCAAGGGAAAAATTACCGCTAAATAAAGAAGGGCTGGTTACTGAACTTCAAATAAAGGAACCAAACAAAATAAGGAGAAAAGTTAACATATCACTCGATCGGCTAATCATCATATAACAGACTAAATCATCTTGAATTTATACGGATAATAAAATATCTTCATTACTCTCTTCTTTACTTTATCTATCGAAGCTTTATCTGACTAAAACCTTACTTTCATCATTATACCTTTCCTTCAGTTAACTCTAAAACGCTACTTTTACGTCTATTTTGGAGTGGAACAATATTTTACGATTGGAAATTCTGGTTCTATTTGTTCTGCCATTGAGGAAGCCGGTAATGTAAGGATATTATTCTCCGTGTAAAGTCGAGACAGCTTGGTCTGTTGTGTGATCATTAGACGATCAAGTGCTACGTCCACTTCCACCCTTATCTGGTTTGGATTGTTATTTCATGTTTAGTAGCAATTCATACCCAGTTTTTTTCGTTTAGCGATTTTTTACCTATTACTTGTTTATTTACATTTTTTATGAGATGGTATATGTATGATCATCATCATTAGTATCATTATAAACATCAGTATCATCATCATCATCATTAATATCATCATCATCATCATCAGTATCATCATCATCTTTAATATCACTCTATAGACTATAGAGTGTATTCCAAATCTTTATAAAATTTTCACATAATAATATTAAAATAGATTGTCAAAGATTGTGAAGATTATTTTTTCTATAAAATGATGAAGAAATTATAGTTACTGGTAGAATCACGTAGGCACCCAAGATTCTTGAAGAAAGATGATGATAAACAAAAATAAAAAATCTCGATTTTGACTATTTGCCGGTTTTCGACTTTGAGACGCTCTAGATAGCTAAAAAGCGGCACATACACCAGAGATAGAGCGACTATGCCAGAAAGTTATTCACATCTAGTTTCTGATGCCTTATAGAGAAAAAATCCAGATTTTGTATTGCTTTAATAAGGGCCATTTTTTCGATATTGTAACATTTCATACTGCCCAGTTCTAGCCTGACTGATTAATGGGATTGCAGTCCTATAAACTGTAGGGACGTTATAACGTGATGAGGTAATATTACTGTTCTTTGGCACAGAGTAGCCAAGGAGTTGGCACGGGGAGTTGTTGACTAGCTGCTTTCCCTTTGGTCTATCACTTTAAAAATAAGAAGGGCTTGAGCAGATAACTGTTTTAGCTTTCCGTGAAATCTTACAAAAAAACAAGCACTCATATAGTAAGTATCATCCATACGTATTTAGACGTTTCAAGCATCAGTAATAAAGTTATACATATTCATATATTCTATGTACCAGCGATAAAGTTATATATATACGAGGGCTGTTCAAAAAATACGCGGACTGATGTCATAAAACAAAATGTACTTTATTTAGAAGTTACAGGTCTGGGACCCCTTTAAAGTACTCTCCTCCCTAACGCACACACTTATCCCAACGGTGTTTCCACTTGTTGAAACAGTCCTGGTACGCTTCTTTTGTAATGTCCTCCAGCTCCTTCGTCGCATTTGCCTTAATCTCGGTAATCGTCTCAAATCTTCTTCCTTTCAAGGGTCTTTTGAGTTTGGGGAACAAGAAAAATTGCAAGGAGCAAGGTTAGGTGAGTAGAGGGGGTGGGGAAGAACAGTGATCGAGTGTTTGGCCAAAACTCACGAGTTCTGAGGCACAAATTTCGCAGCAACGCGGTGCATCTTCAATTTTTCGGTCCAAACCTCGTAACAAGATCCAACTGATATCCCACACTCTTCAGCAAGCTTCCTGACAGTCAGACGTCGATTTGCCCGCACCAGGATGTTGATTTTGTCGACGTGTGGGTCGTCAGTTGACGTGGAAGGACGTCTAGGACGCTCATCATCTTCAATGGACTGTCGACCATCCTTAAAACGTTCATGCCACTTGAAACATGCCGTACGCTTCATAGCAACATCACCGTAAGCCGTGTGAAGCATAGCAAAAGTTTCAGTCGCAGATTTTCCAAGTTTAACACAAAATTTCACAGCAAGTCGTTGCTCCTTTAGGTCATTCATTCTGAAATCCGCCAAACGAAAAAATCGCACTTCACTTAAAACCGCGTAGCTAATACACAAATGAAGATATCTGCAATCGGGAAATGGCGTCGTAATCAGCTGATCTGTGCGAACCTAGCGACACCAAGCGGATTCCCCTGGAACCAACTGGAGCCGCGCAATTCAAACAGTCCGCGTATTTTTTGAACAGCCCTCGTACTCAAATGTTTTAAGCATCACCGATAAAGCTGTACATATTAAAACGTTTCATGCGATAAAGTCGTATATGTTTAGATGTTTCAAGCATTAGCGATAAAGCTATACACATTCACATGTTCCAAGCATCAGTTAAAAAGCTGTATATATTCAGATGTTCCAAACATCAGTAACAAAGCTATCGATATTACACAAATAGATCACTCTTGGTCAAATGTTTATTATTTTTTCCTCGTTACGTTAGATTTAACGTTCTATTTGTGACAAAAGTGTTTAAATTGGCTGAAGTGTGTTTAACTTAATACATCATTCTGGTATTACTGTGTAAGTAGTTGGCTAAAGTTTGTCTTACACTTTGGACTTACCGATAGACATATTTAAACAAGCTTTACATTTATGAAAGTTATTATTGTTGTTAAAGTGTAGTTTTTGAAGCTTGAATTTTACGACGATTTTTAACTGTTTTAAAAATATGGTTGGTTGATTTTTAAATTTAATAAACTATAGAATTATTCTTAAAATGTGTGTGGTACGTTTTGGGTTGGAGAAGCTAGAGAATTGTTGTTTAATTTATTTAATTATTTTGGACTTGTGGGAATTTAAAATTGTTATTAAACATTATATTATGTTTATATTTTTAAAGCTTGAAATATTTTCAAAAAAGTTTAATTTGATGGGGGTTGTGATGATTTAAAATTGTTGTTTAGTTATTTATTGGCTTAGGAAGTTTTAAAGTAGTTCCTTAGTTATATATTGGGTCCAGGAAGCTTTATAGTTGTTTAATTATATATTAGGTTCAGGATGCTTTAAAGTTATTGTTAAAATTTAGACGTTTTAAACTTATAAAACTAGAATTAGTGTCAAAAGGTAGTTTAATTGAGTTGCACTTTAGGGTTATTGTCAGTTTTAAGTTGATTGAGTTTTGAGTGTGTGAGAAGTTAGTATTGTTGTTATAGTGCAAAAGGCTGGATCAGTTTTGTTCGATTTGTCTAAACACTGTGAAATATATAGTTGTTTTTATGACCATTTAGGTTAAACAATCTTTGATGACTTCATATGTTTCAAGCTTTTTTCTGCATCTAATCCTCATAGAATTACTGACACAAATAACTTTGAGAGAATACATGAAAATTCTGATTTAATATTACTAAAAACTTTATGGAAAAGTTCGCATTATAATATTACTGGTACATCACAACTACAATATATTTATGCTGTCATTTATGTATATTTCTATCGCTTTACATTGCTTTGAATTAAACTGAATATTCATCGTCAGATACCGTTTAGTTAAAATAAGAAAAAAACACTGAGTAAGATATTTGTGATTTAGTGTACCTTAAATTCAGTTACATTAGTACTTAGAGATTCTTACTGTCCTAACTTGAAGCACCAATTATTACCAGGAAGTATAGGTTGTTAGTTGCTGAGGGTATAGCGAATATGAAAATAGAACATCACCAAAATGTACAGTTGTTGTATTACAAGGATCAGACTAAGCGCACATATTAATTTGATCTTTGCAGGAAACGGAGGCTTATGGATCTTTACTAAAGTTGCTAATAAGTGGATCGTCTGTTAGGAGGATTGTTTTGTTGTTGGAAGAATTAAAGAAATAGATTGAGTGAAATAAATGAATATCCGTATTCAAATGTTTGTTTGTAGTTAAGCACGAAGCTACTCAATGGGCTATATGTTCTGTGCCCGTCATTGGTATTGAAACCAGTTTTTGTGTTGTTATAAGTCTGTAGACTTGCCACTGAGTCACTGGGTGGGAGTGTATTTAACTGAAAGGCAGATAAAAAACTATATATAATGAAAGAAACCAAAATAAACTTTTCTGTGAAGTGAACTGAAGACTACTGAGCTCGTGATTGAATAACAGGACATAGTGACCAGCAAACTGACCAATCAAAGATAGATATTTGCGAGACTTCAAGTCTGGCTCTCGCAAATCAGAAACGAATCTGATTTAAAACGTCAGCACTACTCTCACGAGACACGTTCTTTATGGGGTTCACCGTTTAACAATATTGAATCGTAATTATCGGTAAGATATTTCTTCCCCATAACGATAAAGTACTGATACGTGTGATATTTGCATACCACACAATGTCTGTTTCAGATTTTTATTTATCACAAAATATGATTTTTTTTCTAAAATAATTTATTATAAGTATATTTTATAGTGTATGATACGATAGAGGAAATGTTGCTCACTAGATTTTAACCCATTTTTAATTAAACTTGAAAATTTCATTAAAATCTTTATGAATTTTTCAACTAAGCCAGATTTCAAGAAATTACTCATCATTTCTAACTTTCTATTCGATCTCCTTGTGGAAATTCATGAAGTGTTTAAAATGTACATTCACGCAACAAAACAATGCAAGTAAACTAAATCTCTCATACAGAAAAAATTATTCTTGTTCTTTGAATCGTGATGAATAACGTTTTTACAGGCACTAATAGGAGAATATCCTGTATGTAAAACAAACATATTTTTACAGGAAATATTTCGTTTTAGTTGAGTTTTGTTTTCCAGATGTAAAGTTTAAAAATATATCATTACAAATATGATATCAAATAAAAATTGATTGAAAGCAAGGAAAAGTACAGGTGCTAAATGTCCAGGGGAGAAAAACTCAAGGTTCAGGTGTAGCCATTCCAGTTTAGGCTTGATAAGCCAGAGATAGGGCACCTAGTCATCAGTACCTGCCGCACATGTAGCTAGCTTAAACCAGTCAGTGGGGTTGACTGTGAAAAATATAATGTGTCCACAACTGTAAGTGCGAAGCGTT
The DNA here is from genome assembly GCF_004210375.1 of Tachypleus tridentatus. Taxonomy (NCBI): domain Eukaryota; kingdom Metazoa; phylum Arthropoda; class Merostomata; order Xiphosura; family Limulidae; genus Tachypleus; species Tachypleus tridentatus. Next base: position 48,036,856 of record NC_134835.1, read on the forward strand.
TTGAGAGCTTTTGAATCACAGATCAACACTGATGTTAATGTATCTGCGAACGGCTTGTATGAGTATTAACACTCTTATTGATAAGCAGAGAACAACGTTTCGACCTTCCCAGCTCATCTTGCTATCACACTATTACACTAACGTTAGAATAAATAAAGAAATTTTTAATATGTATATTATATTGATTTAGAGCTTCAAAGGTCATATGTGGATTTTTATATATGTTACAGAGTACCATAGTCTCCTTAAACATTTGACGTTTACATTTTGATTTACATAAACAATTTTATGCATTGGTCACCACTGATTTTAACAGCTGTTAGTTTATTATTATGTATAGTTGATATTAGCTAAGTTTGACATTGTATCATAAGTAGTTTATTTTTAAATATTTTCTACCTTTGTCATATTACGCCTCGTGTATTTGTGAATTCAATGTCTTATTTTTGTAAAACTTCCGTTTTTGTTTGTATCGTGGGAAAGTTGATGCTACCGAGCCGACACAAATTAAACTAAAACATGTGGGTTGAACTGTAACAGTTAAGATAGTAACTGTTGGGGTATAATAACGAATATCTATTGGTAAAGTGCAACGTTTCAAACAAATACACATTACACAAGACAAGATCTAATGTTTTTGACTATTCTAAGTAAGGTATGATATTTTGTTAACTTATTATTGCTTTAAATGATGATATCGATTATGCTTGTTAGTATATCGAATGTAATTACTTTTTATTTTCATTTATCGTTTATTACTATACCTTGATTAGAAAGATTGATGTGCATTGTTAGCTAAGAATTTGTGCTTAGGACTGATTTAAATCTTCTGAGCTAACGGATCCTTTTGAGAGATTATTGGGTTTAAGGTCGAAAACATCGTTATCAGCGAGGACACACAACTGATGCATTCTAATCTTTATAAGTCGAAATGTAAGAAAAGTGTATTTATTTACCTTTACTGAGGATTAGGTTGATTTATAGTTTTGTTCTAAGTAAAAAACTTATATTTATCACAAGTTGTTCGTATTTATCATACTGAGTGAGAGGATCAAATGTGTTATGTGTATTTCTCTACATGTTTATTACATTGAGTGAGAGGATCAAGTGTCATGTGTATTTCTTTTTATGTTATATTAAGTGAAAGGATCAAGTGTGGTATGTGTATTTATTTCCATGTTATACTGAGTGAGAGGATCAGGTGTGTTATGTATATTCCTCTACATGTTTATTATACCGAGTGAGAGGATCAGGTGTGTTATGTATATTCCTATACATGTTTATTATACCGAGTGAGAGGTTCAGGTGTGTTATGTATATTTCTCTACATGTTTACTATACCGAGCGTTTGTTTAAATTTCGCACAAAGCTACTCGAGTTACTATATGTAAGAGTGCTTAAGTGCGTGCATGCATGCAATGTTTAAATTTATAATGATAACTATATCTTTGTTTGTTTTTGAATTTCGCACAAAGCTACTCGAGGGCTATCTGTGCTAGCCGTCCCTAATTTAGTAGTGTAAGACTAGAGGGAAGGCAGCTAGTCATCACCACCCACCGCCAACTCTTGGGCTACTCTTTTATCAACGAATAGTGGGATTGACCGTCACATTATACGCCCCCACGGCTAGAGGGCGAGCATGTTTAGCGCGACGGGATGCGAACCCGCGACCCTCAGATTACGAGTCGCACGCCTCAACACGCTTGGCCATGCCGGGCCCCTTATACCGAGTGAGAGGATCAGGTGTGTTAAGTATATTTCTTTACATGTTATATTGAGTGAGAGGATCAGGTGTGTTATGTATATTTCTCTACATGTTTATTATACCGAGTGAGAGGTTTAGGTGTGTTATGTATATTTCTCTACATGTTTACTATACCGAGTGAAAGGATCAAGAGTGTTATGTGTATTTCTCTTCATGTTTATCATACCAAGTGAAACTCGACTCTTCAAGATACGTCACACGCTTCGGTTACTTAGTGTTTACATTCTGCACTCCAAGTTTCACTGAAGAAATGCTTTGGTGTATATAGCTTAGATAAGTATTTTACAGAATGGTTGCTAAATATCACACGTCAGGTTTTGTAATGTAATTTACAATATACTGTTGGTTGAATGTTTGCTTGCTGTTTTTTTATCTCAAAAAGACACAGTTGACCATTTACGATCTCACTATACACATTTTTACCTTAATTATATCATCAGCATTTGATGGCACTATCGTTTTCTAGTGGCAAATATATCCTTTTGATTACCACTCTTGATGAACTGTTATGAGAGGTGTATTAAATCAACCCTTACAAAATCACCATATGTTGTTCCTTTGAAAGTCGAAGAGATTCCTGCTCTTACTCATTGTATTGCAGACGAGCTATGATGCATACCTACATATTAACATTTACTAGGGTGAAAAAATTTCTGATACATTATATGATAAATCGATTTTGCACGTGTAAATTAATAGAGTGTTTTTCACATATATGTGTGTGCGTGTGGAGGACTCTTAACAGAATAGCTAATTCAGTGTACAATATACATAATAATGACCTGACATAAATACTAAGCCATACAATCTTGTATGAGAAGTATGCTGTTCGTCCAAAGATACACTGTATAGTTTAATGGAAGAAAGACTCAGTAGAAACAAAGGAGAAAAAATATATGTAAGTGTTTTATTAAGTATATTAGTCCTACTCGCAATTTCGTTATTTATTACTCTATTCAGCTTACAGAACGGAGAACAGAATGCTAAGGAGAGAGAACACTCTCGAAGAAGAACACAGGAAAACAGAGGCTCGTACAAGTGAACTTCACGAAATGAAGAGAGAGTGTAGAGGTGAAACTTGATACAGTAAATAAGAATCTCTTCATCGACAGAGAATGTTGTATTAGTTTACGAAAGAGGGTTCCGGTCCATCTGAAGCTCTTATAGTGTGTGAGCAATAAAAACAACAACAAGTTCAACTGACTTGCGTTTCCTTGTGTGAAAGTTGAATAATGATTTGTTGTGAGTTGAATTAATAATTACTTTTGGTTTATACTCTTGGTAGTTGTATCTCTGAATTATTTAAAATGATACGATTTCTTAAAACATAAAGAAACGGTGAAGAACGAATAATAAAACTCATCAACATAATTTTCAGAACTTCTGAATTCATGGATGAACGTAATTAAATAAAAATATCTAGAATCGTAAAGGCGTTTAGATGCTTTCTTACGGTAATGTATACTAAGTGCGTTTTTCAGTAACAAGCAGAACAAACTAACTGTTCTTATGCATACCTAATGTCAACTTAAAATAAGAAATAAACGTAAGTTTAATTAAAGCAGTAACTTTATTAATTTACTAATGATGGTTCCTATCAATACCATAGATGTAAATATGAAAAAACCAAGGACCAATTTTGATATTGACTTCTGAGCTGCTAATAACAAAGATCCAGTTTGTTTGAAATCCTTCGATCAACGTCTTTTGCTTTTTTTATCCAACCATGTTGTACAAATTCAATTGACTGGTTACTCTTTGTTTCAAATCCACATTTTTCCACAGTTGAGGTAACAAGCAACACCTTCGACAAAAAATTGTGAATTTATATTGTTGTTTCTTTCATATAATTTTAAATTAATGATTTTATCCGATTCCTTAAGTTTTTTTTTAAAACTACAAAGTAAGACTAACTGACTATATTTTT